>NW_027223061.1:300000-506046 GCF_043380555.1 Nothobranchius furzeri
TGGAGTACACTAAAACAAACCTGACCTATCTAGGACATTCAGAAGCCAAGTTATAAGCCCACAAATGTGTAACTGGACTACTTCTTTAAATTGACACCAGATCCGGTGACCTTTGGGACATGGTTTGACCCCCTTAGGAAAGGGCTATCATCATGAAACGTTCAGATCACTTACAACTCAATAGATTCTACCTTCCTGTAACGTTTCAGCCTGATTGGACCTTGTTTTCACACAAATGAACCCAGAATGATGTGAAATTGTGCTTCGTGCAACATAATTCTGGGTGCCATTTACAAACCATAAGTGCTAATGACTCCATTCCTTTTTGTGGTTGTAGGGGCTGTTGATTGGAGTACACTAAAACAAACCTGACCTCTCTAGGACATTCAGAAGCCAAGTTATAAGCCCACAAAGGTGTAACTGGACTACTTCTTTAAAGTGACACCAGGCCCGGTGACCTTTGGGACATGGTTTGACCCCCTAGAGGAATGTGCGATCATCATGAAACGTTCAGATCACTTACAACTCAATAGATTCTACCTTCTTGTAACGTTTCAGCCTGATTGGACCTCGTTTTCACACAAATGGACCCAGAATGATGTGAAATTGTGCTTCGTGCAACATAATTCTGGGTGCCATTTACAAACCATAAGTGCTAATGACTCCATTCCTTTTTGTGGTTGTAGGGGCTGTTGATTGGAGTATACTAAAACAAACCTGATATCTCTAGGACATTCAGAAGCCAAGTTATAAGCCCACAAATGTGTAACTGGACTACTTCTTTAAATTGACACCAGATCCGGTGACCTTTGGGACATGGTTTGACCCCTTAGGAAAGTGCTATCATCATGAAACGTTCAGATCACTTACAACTCAATAGATTCTACCTTCCTGTAACGTTTCAGCCTGATTGGACCTTGTTTTCACACAAATGAACCCAGAATGATGTGAAATTGTGCTTCGTGCAACATAATTCTGGGTGCCATTTAAAACCATAAGTGCTAATGACTCCATTCCTTTTAGTGGTAATGGGGGCTGTTAATTGGAGTACTCTAAAAAAACCTGACCTCTCTAGGATATTCAGAAGCCAAGTTATAAGCCCACAAAGGTGTAACTGGACTACTTCTTTAAAGTGACACCAGGCCCGGTGACCTTTGGGACATGGTTTGACCCCCTATAGGAATGTGCGATCATCATGAAACGTTCAGATCACTTACAACTCAATAGATTCTACCTTCTTGTAACGTTTCAGCCTGATTGGACCTTGTTTTCACACAAATGGACCCAGAATGATGTGAAATTGTGCTTCGTGCAACATAATTCTGGGTGCCATTTACAAACCATAAGTGCTAATGACTCCATTCCTTTTTGTGGTTGTAGGGGCTGTTGATTGGAGTACACTAAAACAAACCTGACCTCTCTAGGACATTCAGAAGCCAAGTTATAAGCCCACAAATGTGTAACTGGACTACTTCTTTAAAGTGACACAAGATCCGGTGACCTTTGGGACATGGTTTGACCCCCTTAGGAAAGTGCTATCATCATGAAACGTTCAGATCACTTACAACTCAATAGATTCTACCTTCCTGTAACGTTTCAGCCTGATTGGACCTTGTTTTCACACAAATGGACCCAGAATGATGTGAAATTGTGCTTTGTGCAACATAATTCTGGGTGCCATTTACAAACCATAAGTGCTAATGACTCCATTCCTTTTTGTGGTTGTAGGGGCTGTTGATTGGAGTACACTAAAACAAACCTGATCTCTCTAGGACATTCAGAAGCCAAGTTATAAGCCCACAAATGTGTAACTGGACTACTTCTTTAAATTGACACCAGATCCGGTGACCTTTGGGACATGGTTTGACCCCCTGAGGGATTGCTTCATTTTGGGCATTCTAAAATGCGCTTTTTGGCACACTTTGCGTCAAAAGTGGCCCCAATGGAATTGGGCTCCTTAAATTTGGGTTACTTTTTACATTTTGGCACACCCCTGGACTCAGAATGGGTTACTTTTGCTTCACTTTGGGACTTGGACACTAGGGGAACCCTTGGACAAGAAATTTAAAAGTGACCCGTATCGCGCCCAAACTCACCCCTTCTGAATCCATTGGCGGAGAACACCCCACACCTTCCCCCTCCCCAAAGTAACCCGTTTTGAGGTCACCGCCCCAGAGACCTCCCCCTGGTCCGCTGACCGGCCCACCTCAGCCCCCACCCCCCACCCCCATCTGTCCCAAAATGGAGGAAAAGTAGCCCGTGGAGTCCGTTGCCCATCCCCCACCCGTTCTGACCTGACCTTTTGACTGGGTGGCAGACACTATACACTTTATTTCGGGCTACTTTCAAAAGTTAGCCCAAAACGGAGACGTGCTGCTCACCAAAACAGCTGTGGGCTTATAACTTGGCTTCTGAATGTCCTAGAGAGGTAAGGTCTGTTGTAAAATACTCCAATTAATGGTCTGTATCTAGAACAGAAGGAATTGAGTCGATAGGATGTACAGTTTTTAAATGGCACCCATAATTATGTCACACAAAGCACTGTTTCACATGTTTCTGGGTCTCCACCCATCCCCCGTGCGTCCCAAAATGAAGACAAGTAGCCCGTTCTGAACCAAAGGGTCAAGTGGAGTCCGTCACCCATCCCCCACCCGTTCTGACCTGAACTTTGGATTTTGTGGCAGACACTATGCACTTTATTTCGGGCTACTTTCAAAAAACACCCAAAACGGAGACGTCCTGCTCACCAAAAAAGCAGCTGTTGGTCTTATAACTTGGCTTCTGAATGTCCTAGAGAGGTCAGGTCTGTTTTAAAATACTCCAATTAACAGCCCCTACTACCAGAAAAAGGACTTAAGTCAATAGCACTTATGGGTTTTAAATGGGACCCAGAACTATGTTACACCAAGCACAATTTCACATTATTATGGGTCCAGTTCACTGAAAAAAGCTTCAATCAGGCTGAAACACCACAGGAAATTAGAATCTTTTTAGTTATAAGTGATTCCAACGTTTCATAATGATAGCTCATTCCTAAGATGGTCAAATGGTGTCACAAAGGTCATCGGATCACTTGTTCTTTAAAGGAGTGGTTCGTATCACACATTTGTGGGCTTATAACTTTTCTTCTGAATGTCCTAGAGAGATCAGGTCTGTTTTAAAATACTCCAATTAACAGCCCCTACTACCAGAAAAAGGAATCAAGTCAATAGCACTTACGGGGTTTAAATGGGACCCAGACCCCAGACCTATGTTGCACCAAGCACAATTTCACATTATTATGGGTCCAGTTCTCTGAAAAAAGCTTCAATCAGGCTGAAACACCACAGAAAGGTAGAATCTATTGAGTTGTAAGTGATCTGAACTTTTCATGATGATAGCACCTTCCTAAGGGGGTCAAACCATGGCCCAAAGGTCACCTAGCATGGTGTCACCTGAAGAAAAATGTCCGGATACACCTTTGGAGGCTCATAACTTGGCTTATGAATGTCCTAGAGAGGTCAAATTTGTTTTAAGATACTCCAATTAATGGTCTGTATCGATAACAGAAGGAGTGGAGTGGATAGGATGTACAGTTTTTAAATGGCACACACAGAATTATGTTGCACAAAGCACAATTTCACATAATTTTGGTTCCAGTTCCCTCAAACAAGGTCCAATCTGGCTGAAACACCACAGGAAGGTAGAATCTATTGAGTTGTAAGTTATCTGTACATTTCATGATGATAGCACATTCCTAAGGGGGTCAGATGATGTCCCAAAGGTCACCGGATCACTTCTGCCTTAAAGACAAATGTCCGGATACACCTTTGGAGGCTCAGAACTTGGCTTCTGAATGTCCTAGAGAGGTCAGGTTGGGTTTAAATGACTCCAATTAACAGCCCCTATCACCAGCAGAAGGAATGGAGTCGTCAGCACTTATGGTTTTTAAATGGCACCCAGAAATATGTCGCACCAAGCACAATTTCACATATTTCTGGTTGAAAAACCTGTGATACAAGCTCCAATCTGTCTGAAATTAACACATGATGGACCTGTGAGGTCAAGGAGCACACAGTATCAGTGTCAAGTCTGGAGGTTGAAGAGAACCCCGTTTTTAGCTGAAATCCATCTTTTTTCTGACCTCTGACCCAGAACAGCACCAGAACAACGAGCTACGGCTACCAAACTGCCTGAGCTAGCTCTGGGTGATGGCGGCATGCCAAATCGACGTTTGTTTGGTGAAAATCGGTTGAGAAATGCCACTTTGCCAAGCACATGGCAGAAAAGGCGGGAAAAGTGCCATACGGCCCCAAACGGACGCTTAACACGATGCGACCGGCACGAACTCGACGTATGTGTTTCGGGCCAGTGCTGGGATGCACCAGAAGAGTTTTCGGGCGCCTCGGATCAACGATGGCCGAACGGCAGCCAAAAAGGGTCTAAAAATCGTGGTTTCGGGCCTAGGGTTTTGCCGGTCTCTTTTAATTCATTAAAAATAGTTAAATTCCACATAGGGACATGAAATTCACATATGTTGTAAAGAAGGACATGCCGAATCATAATATTTCAGTTGCGTCACGCTACGTCGCTCACTGACCAAGTTCGGCCACTAGGGGGCGCAGTCGAAAATTGTTTACACTCTCTGGTTCGGAAGTCCGGTACGAGCGCAAAAATCTACTCGTCTTTTTGATAGCCCTCACGGCGCTAGAATTGCCCATTGTAAACTTGCAAAAATCGCGCACTTCTGGGGGCTATATTTCTGGAACCACAAAATATTTTGCCACCAAACCACCTCGGATGGACTCGTGCTTGGCCCCCGAACAACATATCCGAAGATGGCATCGCTGGCGCCAGCAGAACTTTTTCTTTCCACTTTCTACCAGGAAAACACAAGTCCTCTTTGAGGCGATGGGTCTAAGAGGGCATTTTTTTGGCCAAACTCAGACACAAATTTTTTTTTTTTCAATTTTGACAGCGGATTATGATTGCTTGGCACCACGGGGACCACCTCTCCAAAAACGGAACGGATCGGGCGTTCCCTTGAGGAGCTGTGGCCAAAAAGAGCGTGACCTCTGGCGACCTGGGGTTCGGAAAAGCACCGAAACAAAGAGCTACGGCAACCAAACTGCCTGGGCTAGCTCGGGGTGACGGCGGCATGCCAAATCAACGTTTGTTTTGGTGAAAATTGGTTGAGAAACGCCACTTTGCCGAGCACATGGCAAAATGGAGGGAAAACTGCCCTCAGGCCCCAAATGGACGCTTAGCACGTTGCGACCGGCACGAGCTCGACATATGTGGTAGCTGTCAGCTATCTAAAGGAAATGTGCAAGTGTCAACTCTCTAGGTTGAGCAGAACCCTGTTTTTCAGCTCCAAAACAGCCCAAATCTATCATTTACTCTGCTTGTACCAAGAGGCTGTGAACCTTGACCCTTCTGAATAAGCCAGCAACTTGAAAACTGCATATGTTGTAGCTGTCAGCTATTTAAAGAAACATTCTCAGTTTCAAGTCTCTAGGTTGAGGAGAACCCTGTTTTTCAGCCCCAAAACAGCCCAAATCCATCATTTTCTCTGACCTCTGACCCAGAACAGCACCGGAACAACGAGCTACGGCTACCAAACTGCCTGGGCTAGATCGGGGTGACGGCGGCATGCCAAATCGATGTTTGTTTGGTGAAAATCGGTTGAGAAATGCCAATTTGCTGAGCACATGGAAAAATGGAGGGAAAACCGCCCTCAGGCCCCAAACGGACGCTTAACACGATGCGACCAGCACGATTTCGAAATCTGTGGTTCGGACCAGTGCTGGGATGCACCAAAAAAATTTTCGTGCGCCTCGGACCAACGTGGGCCGAACGGCGGCCAAAAAGGGGCTCAAGTGGCAGAAGGCCGCAAATGAAGCCTGAGCTAAATTTTCCCACTTTCTGGCCGCCGTTTGAATTCGGTTTGGCGTAGCCGCACGAAATTTGGGGTGGTGCATCCCGGCTACCATCTCATCGACGCACGTCGAAATCGATGCCGTCTGACCTTTTCGAGCGCCCTTACGGGACGCTTGTCCAAGCAGAGATAATCAGGTGTCTGGTTACACCTTTGTGGACTTATAACTTGGCTTCTGAATATCCTAGAGAGGTCAGGCTGGTTTTAAAATACTCCAATGAATGGTCTGTATCTAGAACAGAATGAATGGAGTGGATAGGATGTACAGTTTTTAAATGGCACCCAGACCTATGTTGCACCAAGACAAGTTCACATTATTATGGGTCCAGTTCTCTGAAAAAAACTTCAATCAGGCTGAAACATCACAGGCAGGTACAATCTATTGAGATGTAAATGAATCATGTGTTTCATGATGATAGCACATTCCTTAGGGGGTCAAATGTTGTCACAAAGGTCATTGGATCACTTCTTTAAAGGTGTGGTTCGTAACACACCTTTGTGGGCTTATAACTTGGCTTCTGAATATCCTAGAGAGGTCATGTTGGTTTTAAAATGCTCCAATTAACAGCCCCTACTACCACAAAAAGGAATGGAGTCATAAGCACTTATGGTCTTTAAATGGCACCCAGAATTATGTTGCACAAAGCACAATTTCACATATTTCTGGGTCCATTTGTGAGAAAACAAGGTCCAATAAGGCTGAAACATCACATGAACGTATAGTCTATGGAGTTGTAAGTGATCTGAACGTTACCCTAACAGGATCAAATGAAGTCACAAAGGTCACCAGACCCGAAATGGAGACACAATTTTGGTGCTTCTTCAAAAGTAACCCAAAATGGAGGCCTCCAATTTGGGTCTTCTTCTAAAGTAACCCAAACTGAATTTTTCAATTAAGGAAGCCTTCAATTTGGGTTACTTTCAACTACATGCAAAAGAAGCCCGAAATGTAGGCCTCCATTTTGGTGCTTCTTCAAAAGTAACCCAAAATGGAGGCCTCCAATTTGAGTCTTCTTCTAAAGTAACCCAAAATGGAGGAAATGGAGGCCTCCATTTTGGGGCTTCTTCAAAAGTAACCCAAAATGGAGGCCTCCAATTTGGGTCTTCTTCTAAAGTAACCCAAAATGGAGGAAATGGAGGCCTCCATTTTGGGGCTTCTTCAAAAGTACCCAAAATGGAGGCCTCCAATTTGGGTTTTCTTCTAAAGTAACCCGAAATGGAGGAAATGGAGGCCTCCATTTTGGGGCTTCTTCAAAAGTAACCCAAAATGGAGGCCTCCAATTTGGGTCTTCTTCTAAAGTAACCCGAACTGAATTTTTCAATTAATAAAGCATTCATTTTGGGCTACTTTTGAATGTTGTAAAAGTAGCCCAAAAAGAATTCATTTTGGGCTACTTTTACAACATTCAAAAATTGCCTAAAATGAGCCATTCATTTTGGGCTACTTTTCTATACATGCAAAAGTAGCCCAAACGTAATTCTTCAATTAATGAAGCATTCAATTTGGGTTACTTTCAACTACATGCAAAAGAAGCCCGAAATGGAGTCTCCAATTTGGGCTTCTTGTCTTAATAGAAAATGAAGTAGCACAACATAGGAACAACATAGAAGAGCCACCTCCACGGGACAGCACTCAGCAGTTCATCTGCATCAAAAGGACAAAGGTCACTCCAGGATGACAATATTCACAGTTTGGACAGAGAGGACAGATGGTTTGAAAGAGGAGTGAAAGAAGCCATTTACATCCACTGTAAGCAACCATCTTTGAAAAGAGGCGGTGGTTTACGACACCAACTGTCTGCCATCTATAATCCAGTTTTGAGAAGCCTTCCCAGATGACTTAACGCCCACTCACATCTTGGCCCATCTGACCTCAGGAAATCACATGATAGGGTGGGGCCAGGTTTCACAATGAGCTCACCCGTAACTATGGCTGAATAGGTTCCACACCTGGGCTCATGTGATTATGCAGAAGATCATAGGGGGTCCTTTGTTCTGCGACCCAGGGGCCTCCTGTTGGCAGGGCACACCTGAAACTCCTCCTCCGGAAGGCATTCTTACCAAGTGCCTGAACCTCCTCAGTGGAGCAGCTCCACTGCCAGTTCCTCCTAGATGTCTGAACTCCTCAAAAAACCTCTTTAAATATTCTCCTGCTTTGGTTAACCACTCCTGTTTGGAGGATTGGATTTGTGTGTGTGTGTGTGTGTGTGTGTGTGTGTGTGTGTGTGTGTGTGTGTGTTTGTGTGTGTGTGTGTGTGTGTGTGTGTCCCTCTTGGGGGGGAAACCGGAGTCTCCATTTTGGGGCTTCTTCTAAAGTAACCCAAAATGGAGGCCTACATTTTGGGGTTTCTTCTAAAGTAACCCGAAATGTAGGCTCATTTTTGGTGCTTCTTCTAAAGTAACCCAAAATGTAGGCTCATTTTTGGTGCTTCTTCTAAAGTAACCCAAAATGGAGGCCGCAATTTTGGGGTTTCTTCTAAAGTAACCCAAAATGGAGTCTCCATTTTGGGTCTTCTTCTAAAGTAACCAGAACTGAATTTTTCAATTAAGGAAGCCTTCAATTTGGGTTACTTTCAACTACATGCAAAAGAAGCCCGAAATGGAGGCCTCCATTTTGGGACTTTTTCCAAAGTAACCCAAAATGGAGACTCCATTTTGGGGCTTCTTGTAAAGTAACCCGAAATGGAGGCCTCCATTTTGGGACTTTTTCCAAAGTAACCCAAAATGGAGACTCCATTTTGGGGCTTCTTGTAAAGTAACCCAAGATGGAGGCCTCCATTTTGGGTCTTCTTCTAAAGTAACCCGAACTGAATTTTTCAATTAAGGAAGCCTTCAATTTGGGTTACTTTCAACTACATGCAAAAGAAGCCCGAAATGGAGGCCTCCATTTTGGGACTTTTTCCAAAGTAACCCAAAATGGAGACTCCATTTTGGGGCTTCTTGTAAAGTAACCCGAAATGGAGGCCTCCATTTTGGGACTTTTTCCAAAGTAACCCAAAATGGAGACTCCATTTTGGGGCTTCTTGTAAAGTAACCCAAAATGGAGGCCTCCATTTTGGGTCTTCTTCTAAAGTAACCCGAACTGAATTTTTCAATTAAGGACGCCTTCAATCTGGGTTACTTTCAACTACATGCAAAAGAAGCCCGAAATGGAGGCCTCAATTTTGGGACTTTTTCCAAAGTAACCCAAAATGGAGACTCCATTTTGGGGCTTCTTGTAAAGTAACCCGAAATGGAGGCCTCCATTTTGGGACTTTTTCCAAAGTAACCCAAAATGGAGACTCCATTTTGGGGCTTCTTGTAAAGTAACCCAAAATGGAGGCCTCCATTTTGGGTCTTCTTCTAAAGTAACCCGAACTGAATTTTTCAATTAAGGACGCCTTCAATCTGGGTTACTTTCAACTACATGCAAAAGAAGCCCGAAATGGAGGCCTCCATTTTGGGACATTTTGGGACTTTTTCCAAATGAACAAATGAACCCAGAATGATGTGAAATTGTGCTTCATGCAACATAATTCTGGGTGCCATTTACAAACCATAAGTGCTAATGACTCCATTCCTTTTTCTGGTTGCAGGGGCTGTTGATTGGAGTACACTAAAACAAACCTGATCTCTCTAGGATATTGAGAAGCCAAGTTATAAGCCCACAAATGTGTAACTGGACTATTTCTTTAAAGTGACACCAGGCCCGGTGACCTTTGGGACATGGTTTGACCCCCTATAGGAATGTGCGATCATCATGAAACGTTCAGAACACTTACAACTCAATAGCACCACTGGGTCTGACTGAGCGCCTCCAGGAGAGAGGCCCAAGCAAGATGCGCCCCGAGGAGCGTCTTCCCACATGTCACCACTGGGTCTGACTGAGCGCCTCCAGGAGAGAGGCCCAAGCAAAACGCGCCCCGAGGAGCGTCTTGCCACATGTCAACAATGAGTCTGACTGAGGGCCTCGAGGAGAGAAGCCCAAGCAAGAAGCGTCTTGCCACATGTCGGCACTCGGTCTGACTGAACGCCTCTAGGAGAGAAGCCCCAGCAAGACGCGCCCCGAGGAGCGTCTTGCCACATATCAACAATGGGGCTGACAGAGGGCCTCCAAGAGAGAGGCCCAAGCAAGACGCTCCCCGAGGAGTGTCTTGCCACATGTTACCACTGGGTCTGACTGAAAGCCTCCAGGAGAGAGGCCCAAGCAAGACGCGCCCCGAGGAGCGTCATGCCACATGTCACTACTCAGTCTGACTGAGCGCCTCCAGGAGAGAGGCCCAAGCAAGACACGCCCCGAGGAGCGTCTTACCACGTGTCAACACTGGGTCTGATTGAGGGCCTCCAGGAGAGAGGCCCAAGCAAGACGCGCCCCGAGGAGCGTCTTGCCACATGTCAACAATGGGTCTGACAGAGGGCCTCCAGGAAAGATGCCCAAGCAATACGCGCCCCGAGGAGCGTGTTGCCACATGTCACCACTGGGTCTGACTGAGCGCCTCCAGGAGAGAGGCCCAAGCAAGACGCGCCCCGAGGAGCGTCTTGCCACGTGTCACCACTGGGTCTCATTGAGCACCTCCAGGAGAGAGGCCACAGCAAGACGCGCCCCGAGGAGCATCTTGCCTTATGTCAGCACTCGGTCTGACTGAGCGCCTCCAAGAGAGAGGCCCAAGCAAGATGCGCCCCGAGGAGCGTCTTGCCACATGTCAACAATGGGTCTGACTGAGGGCCTCCAGGAGAGAAGCCCAAGCAAGACGCGCCCTGAGGAGCATCTTGCTGCATGTCAGCACTCGGTCTGACTGAGCGCCTCCAGGAGAGAGGCCCAAGCAAGACGCGCCCCGAGGAGCGTCTTGCCACATGTCAACAATGAGTCTGACTGAGGGCCTCCAGGAGAGAAGCCCAAGCAAGACGCGCCCCGAGGAGCGTCTTGCCACATGTCAGCACTCGGTCTGACTGAACGCCTCCAGGAGAGAAGCCCCAGCAAGACGCGCCTCGTGGAGCGTCTTGTCACATGTCAACACTGGGTGTGACTGAGCGCCTCCAGGAGAGAAGCCCCAGCAAGACGCGCCCCGAGGAGCGTCTGGCCACATGTCAGCACTCTGTCTGACTGTGCGCCTCCAGGAGAGAGGCCCCAAGCAAGACGCGCCCCGAGGAGCTCCTTGCCACATGTAAGCACTCGGTCTGACTGAACGCCTCCAGGAGAGAAGCCCCAGCAAGACACACCCCGAGGAGCGTCTTGCCACATGTAAGCACTGGGTCTGACTGAGCGCCTCCAGGAGAGAGGTCCCAGCAAGACGCGCCCCGAGGAGCGTCTTGCCACATAACAACAATGGGTCTGACTGAGGGCCTCCATGAGAGAAGCCCAAGCAAGACGCGCCCCGAGGAGCGCCTTGTCACGTGTCAACACTGGGTCTGACTGAGCATCTCCAGGAGAGAGGCCCAAGCAAGACGCGCCCCGAAGAGCGTCTTGCCACATTTCACCACTGGGTCTGACTGAGCGCCTCCAGGAGAGATGCCCAAGCAATACGCGCCCCGAGGAGCGTGTTGCCACATGTCACCACTGGGTCTGACTGAGCGCCTCCAGGAGAGAGGCCCAAGCAAGATGCGCCCCGAGGAGCGTCTTGCCACATGTCACCACTGGGTCTGACTGAGCGCCTCCAGGAGAGAGGCCCAAGCAAAACGCGCCCCGAGGAGCGTCTTGCCACATGTCAACTATGAGTCTGACTGAGGGCCTCGAGGAGAGAAGCCCAAGCAAGACGCGTCCCGAGAAGCGTCTTGCCACATGTCGGCACTCGGTCTGACTGAACGCCTCTAGGAGAGACGCCCCAGCAAGACGCGCCCCGAGGAGCGTCTTGCCACATATCAACAATGGGGCTGACAGAGGGCCTCCAGGAGAGAAGCCCAAGCAAGACGCTCCCCGAGGAGTGTCTTGCCACATGTCACCACTGGGTCTGACTGAGCGCCTCCAGGAGAGAGGCCCAAGCAAGACGCGCCCCGAGGAGCGTCATGCCACATGTCACTACTCAGTCTGACTGAGCGCCTCCAGGAGAGAGGCCCAAGCAAGACGCGCCCCGAGGAGCGTCTTACCACGTGTCAACACTGGGTCTGATTGAGGGCCTCCAGGAGAGAGGCCCAAGCAAGGCGCGCCCCGAGGAGCGTCTTGCCACATGTCAACAATGGGTCTGACAGAGGGCCTCCAGGAGAGATGCCCAAGCAATACGCGCCCCGAGGAGCGTGTTGCCACATGTCACCACTGGGTCTGACTGAGCGCCTCCAGGAGAGAGGCCCAAGCAAGACGCGCCCCGAGGAGCGTCTTGCCACGTGTCACCACTGGGTCTGATTTAGCGCCTCCAGGAGAGAGGCCAAAGCAAGACGCGCCCCGAGGAGCATCTTGCCTTATGTCAGCACTCGGTCTGACTGAGCGCCTCCAGGAGAGAGGCCCAAGCAAGACGCACCCCAAGGAGCGTCTTGCCACATGTCAGCACTCGGTCTGACTGAGCGCCTCCAGGAGAGAGGCCCAAGCAAGACGCGCCCCGAGGAGTGTCTTGCCACATGCCAGCACTCGGTCTGACTGAGCGCCTCCAAGAGAGAGGCCCAAGCAAGATGCGCCCCGAGGAGCGTCTTGCCCCATGTCAACAATGGGTCTGACTGAGGGCCTCCAGGAGAGAAGCCCAAGCAAGACGCGCCCTGAGGAGCATCTTGCTGCATGTCAGCACTCGGTCTGACTGAGCGCCTCCAGGAGAGAGGCCCAAGCAAGACGCGCCCCGAGGAGCGTCTTGCCACATGTCAACAATGGGTCTGAACTTAGGGCCTCCAGGAGAGAAGCCCAAGCAAGACGCGCCCCGAGGAGCGTCTTGCCACATGTCAGCACTCTGTCTGTCTGTGCGCCTCCAGGAGAGAGGCCCAAGCAAGACGCGCCCCGAGGAGCGTCTTGCCACATGTCAACAATGAGTCTGACTGAGGGCCTCCAGGAGAGAAGCCCAAGCAAGACGCGCCCCGAGGAGCGTCTTGCCACATGTCAGCACTCGGTCTGACTGAACGCCTCCAGGAGAGAAGCCCCAGCAAGACGCGCCCCGAGGAGCGTCTTGTCACATGTCAACACTGGGTCTGACTGAGCGCCTCCAGGAGAGAAGCCCCAGCAAGACGCGCCCCGAGGAGCGTCTGGCCACATGTCAGCACTCTGTCTGACTGTGCGCCTCCAGGAGAGAGGCCCCAAGCAAGACGCGCCCCGAGGAGCTCCTTGCCACATGTCAGCACTCGGTCTGACTGAACGCCTCCAGGAGAGAAGCCCCAGCAAGACACACCCTGAGGAGCGTCTTGCCACATGTAAGCACTGGGTCTGACTGAGCGCCTCCAGGAGAGAGGTCCCAGCAAGACGCGCCCCGAGGAGCGTCTTGCCACATAACAACAATGGGTCTGACTGAGGGCCTCCATGAGAGAAGCCCAAGCAAGACGCGCCCCGAGGAGCGCCTTGTCACGTGTCAACACTGGGTCTGACTGAGCATCTCCAGGAGAGAGGCCCAAGCAAGACGCGCCCCGAAGAGCGTCTTGCCACATTTCACCACTGGGTCTGACTGAGCGCCTCCAGGAGAGAGGCCCAAGCAAGACGCGCCCCGAGGAGCGTCTTGCCACATGTAAGCACTGGGTCTGACTGAGCGCCTCCAGGAAAGAGGCCCCAGCAAGACACGCCCTGAGGAGCGTCTTGCCTTATGTCAGCACTCGGTCTGACTGAGCGCCTCCAGGAGAGAGGCCCAAGCAAGACGCGCCCCGAGGAGCGTCTTGCCACATGTCAACAATGGGTCTGACTGAGGGCCTCCAGGAGAGAAGCCCAAGCAAGATGCGCCCCGAGGAGCGTCTTGCCACATGTCAACAATGGGTCTGACTGAGCGCCTCCAGGAGAGAGGCCCAAGCAAGACGCGCCCCGAGGAGCGTCTTGCCACATGTCACCACTGGGTCTGACTGAGCGCCTCCAGGAGAGAGGCCCAAGCAAGACGCGCCAAGAGGAGCGTCTTGCCACATGTCAACAATGAGTCTGACTGAGGGCCTCCAGGAGAGAAGCCCAAGCAAGACGCGTCCCGAGGAGCGTCTTGCCACATGTCAGCACTCGGTCTGACTGAACGCCTCCAGAAGAGAAAACCCAGCAAGACGCGCCCCGAGGAGCGTCTTGCCACATGTAAGCACTGGGTCTGACTGAGCGCCTCCAGGAGAGAGGCCCAAGCAAGACGCGCCCCGAGGAGCGTCTTGCCACATGTCAACAATGGGTCTGACTGAGGGCCTCCAGGAGAGAAGCCCAAGCAAGATGCGCCCAAAGGAGCGTCTTGCCACATGTAAACAATTGGTCTGACTGAGGGCATCCATGAGAGAAGCCCAAGCAAGACGCGCCCCGAGGAGCGTCTTGCCACATGTCAGCACTCGGTCTGACTGAGCGCCTCCAGGAGAGAGGCCCAAGCAAGACGCGCCCCGAGGAGCGTCTTGCCACATATCAACAATGGGTCTGACTGAGGGCCTCCATGAGAGAAGCCCAAGCAAGACACGCCCCGAGGAGCGTCTTGTCACGTGTCAACACTGGTTCTGACTGAGCGTCTCCAGGAGAGAGGCCCAAGCAAGACGCGCCCCGAGGAGCGTCTTGCCACGTGTCACCACTGGGTCTGACTGAGCGCCTCCAGGAGAGAGGCCCAAGCAAGACACGCCCCGAGGAGCGTCTTGTCACGTGTCAACACTGGTTCTGACTGAGCGTCTCCAGGAGAGAAGCCCAAGCAAGACGCGCCCCGAGGAGCGTCTTGTCACGTGTCAACACTGGTTCTGACTGAGCGTCTCCAGGAGAGAGGCCCAAGCAAGACGCGCCCCGAGGAGCGTCTTGCCACATGTAAGCACTGGGTCTGACTGAGCGCCTCCAGGAGAGAGGCCCCAGCAAGACGCGCCCTGAGGAGCGTCTTGCCTTATGTCAGCACTCTGTCTGACTGAGCGCCTCCAGGAGAGAGGCCCAAGCAAGACGCGCCCCGAGGATCGTCTTGCCACATGTCAACAATGGGTCTGACTGAGGGCCTCCAGGAGAGAAGCCCAAGCAAGACGCGCCCCGGGGAGCGTCTTGCCACATGTCAACAATGGGTCTGACTGAGGGCCTCCAAGAGAGAAGCCCAAGCAAGACGCGCCCCGAGGAGCGTCTTGCACCATGTCAACACTGGGTCTGACTGAGCACCTCCAGGAGAGAGGCCAGAGCAAGACTCGCCCCGAGGAGCGTCTTGCCACATATCAACAATGGGTCTGACTGAGGGCCTCCATGAGAGAAGCCCAAGCAAGACGGGCCCCGAGGAGCGTCTTGCCCCATGTCAGCACTCGGTCTGACTGAGCGCCTCCAGGAGAGAGGCCCAAGAAAGATGCGCCCCGAGGAGCGTCTTGCCACATATCAACAATGGGTCTGACTGAGGGCCTCCATGAGAGAAGCCCAAGCAAGACGCGCCCCGAGGAGCGTCTTGTCACATGTCACCACTGGGTCTGACTGAGCGCCTCCAGGAGAGAGGCCCAAAAAAGATGCGCCCCGAGGAGCGTCTTGCCACATGTCACCACTGGGTCTGACTGAGCGCCTCCAGGAGAGAGGCCCCAGCAAAACGCGCCCCGAGGAGCGTCTTGCCACATGTCAACAATGAGTCTGACTGAGGGCCTCGAGGAGAGAAGCCCAAGCAAGACGCGTCCCGAGAAGCGTCTTGCCACATGTCGGCACTCGGTCTGACTGAACGCCTCTAGGAGAGAAGCCCCAGCAAGACGCGCCCCGAGGAGCGTCTTGCCACATATCAACAATGGGGCTGACAGAGGGCCTCCAGGAGAGAGGCCCAAGCAAGACGCTCCCTGAGGAGTGTCTTGCCACATGTCACCACTGGGTCTGACTGAGCGCCTCCAGGAGAGAGGCCCAAGCAAGACGTGCCCCGAGGAGCGTCATGCCACATGTCACTACTCAGTCTGACTGAGCGCCTCCAGGAAAGAGGCCCAAGCAAGACGCGCCCCGAGGAGCGTCTTACCACGTGTCAACACTCGGTCTGATTGAGGGCCTCCAGGAGAGATGCCCAAGCAATACGCGCCCCGAGGAGCGTGTTGCCACATGTCACCACTGGGTCTGACTGAGCGCCTCCAGGAGAGAGGCCCAAGCAAGATGCGCCCCGAGGAGCGTCTTGCCACATGTCACCACTGGGTCTGACTGAGCGCCTCCAGGAGAGAGGCCCAAGCAAAACGCGCCCCGAGGAGCGTCTTGCCACATGTCAACAATGAGTCTGACTGAGGGCCTCGAGGAGAGAAGCCCAAGCAAGACGCGTCCCGAGAAGCGTCTTGCCAGATGTCGGCACTCGGTCTGACTGAACGCCTCTAGGAGAGAAGCCCCAGCAAGACGCGCCCCGAGGAGCGTCTTGCCACATATCAACAATGGGGCTGACAGAGGGCCTCCAGGAGAGAGGCCCAAGCAAGATGCTCCCCGAGGAGTGTCTTGCCACATGTCACCACTGGGTCTGACTGAGCGCCTCCAGGAGAGAGGCCCAAGCAAGACGCGCCCCGAGGAGCGTCATGCCACATGTCACTACTCAGTCTGACTGAGCGCCTCCAGGAGAGAGGCCCAAGCAAGACGCGCCCCGAGGAGCGTCTTACCACGTGTCAACACTGGGTCTGATTGAGGGCCTCCAGGAGAGAGGCCCAAGCAAGACGCGCCCCGAGGAGCGTGTTGCCACATGTCACCACTGGGTCTGACTGAGCGCCTCCAGGAGAGAGGCCCAAGCAAGACGCGCCCCGAGGAGCGTCTTGCCACGTGGCACCACTGGGTCTGATTGAGTGCCTCCAGGAGAGAGGCCACAGCAAGACGCGCCCCGAGGAGCATCTTGCCTTATGTCAGCACTCGGTCTGACTGAGCGCCTCCAGGAGAGAGGCCCAAGCAAGACGCACCCCAAGGAGCGTCTTGCCACATGTCAGCACTCGGTCTGACTGAGCGCCTCCAGGAGAGAGGCCCAAGCAAGACGCGCCCCGAGGAGTGTCTTGCCACATGTCAGCACTCGGTCTGACTGAGCGCCTCCAAGAGAGAGGCCCAAGCAAGATGCGCCCCGAGGAGCGTCTTGCCACATGTCAACAATGGGTCTGACTGAGGGCCTCCTCCAGTCAGACCCAGTGGTGACATGTGGCAAGACACTCCTCGGGACGCGTCTTGCTTGGGCTTCTCTCCTGGAGGCCTTCAGTCAGACTCATTGTTGACATGTGGCAAGACGCTCCTCGGGGCGCGTCTTGCTTGGGCCTCTCTCCTGGAGGCCCTCTGTCAGCCCCAGTGTTGACATGTGTCAAGACGCTCCCCGGGGTGCGTCTTGCTTGGGCCTCTCACCTGGAGTCGCTCAGTCAGACCGAGTGCCTGCATGTGGCAAGACGCTCCTCGGGGCGCGTCTTGCTTGGGCTTCTCTCCTGGAGGCCCTCAGTCAGACCCATTGTTGACATGTGGCAAGACGCTCCGCGGGGCGCGTCTTGCTTGGGCCTCTCTCCTGGAGGCGCTCAGTCAGACCGAGTGCTGACATAAGGCAAGACGCTCCTCGGGGCGCGTCTTGCTGGGGCCTCTCTCCTGGAGGCGCTCAGTCAGACCCAGTGCTTACATGTGGCAAGACGCTCCTCGGGGCGCGTCTTGCTGGGGCTTCTCTCCTGGAGGCGCTCAGTCAGACCCAGTGCTTACATGTGGCAAGACGCTCCTCGGGGCGCGTCTTGCTGGGGCTTCTCTCCTGGAGGCGCTCAGTCAGACCGAGTGCTGACATGTGGCAAGACGCTGCTCGGGGCGCGTCTTGCTTGGGCTTCTCTCCTGGAGGCGCTCAGTCAGACCCAGTGGTGACATGTGGCAAGACGCTCCTCGGGGCGCGTCTTGCTTGGGCCTCTCTCCTGGAGACGCTCAGTCAGACCCAGTGTTGACACGTGACAAGACGCTCCTCGGGGCGCGTCTTGCTTGGGCTTCTCTCATGGAGGCCCTCAGTCAGACCCATTGTTGATATGTGGCAAGACACTCCTCGGGGCGCGTCTTGCTTGGGCCTCTCTCCTGGAGGCGCTCAGTCAGACCGAGTGCTGACATGTGGCAAGACGCTCCTCGGGGCGCGTCTTCCTTGGGCTTCTCTCATGGAGGCCCTCAGTCAGACCCATTGTTGATATGTGGCAAGACGCTCCACGGGGCAAGTCTTGCTTGGGCCTCTCTCCTGGAGGTGCTCAGTCAGACCCAGTGTTGACATGGTGCAAGACGCTCCTCGGGGCGCGTCTTGCTTGGGCTTCTCTCTTGGAGGCCCTCAGTCAGACCCATTGTTGACATGTGGCAAGACGCTCCTCGGGGCGCATCTTGCTTGGGCCTCTCTCCTGGAGGCCCTCTGTCAGCCCCAGTGTTGACATGTGTCAAGACGCTCCTCGGGGTGCGTCTTGCTTGGGCCTCTCTCCTGGAGTCGCTCAGTCAGACCGAGTGCTGACATGTGGCAAGATGCTCCTCAGGGCGCGTCTTGCTTTGGCTTCTCTCATGGAGGCCCTCAGTCAGACCCATTGTTGATATGTGGCAAGACGCTCCTCGGGGCGAGTCTTGCTTGGGCCTCTCTCCTGGAGATGCTCAGTCAGACCCAGTGTTGACATGGTGCAAGACGCTCCTCAGGGCGCGTCTTGCTTGGGCTTCTCTCTTGGAGGCCCTCAGTCAGACCCATTGTTGACATGTGGCAAGACGCTCCTCGGGGCGCGTCTTGCTTGGGCCTCTCTCCTGGAGGCGCTCAGTCAGACCCAGTGGTGACATGTGGCAAGACGCTCCTCGGGGCGCGTCTTGCTTGGGCCTCTCTCCTGGAGACTCTCAGTCAGACCCAGTGTTGACACGTGGCAAGACGCTCCGCGGGGCGCGTCTTGCTTGGGCCTCTCTCCTGGAGGCGCTCAGTCAGACCGAGTGCTGACATAAGGCAAGACGCGCCTCGGGGCGCATCTTGCTGGGGCCTCTCTCCTGGAGGCGCTCAGTCAGACCCAGTGATTACATATGGCAAGACGCTCCTCGGGGCGCGTCTTGCTGGGGCTTCTCTCCTGGAGGCGCTCAGTCAGACCCAGTGCTTACATGTGGCAAGACGCTCCTCGGGGCGCGTCTTGCTGGGGCTTCTCTCCTGGAGGCGTTCAGTCAGACCGAGTGCTGACATGTGGCAAGACGCTCCTCGGGACGCGTCTTGCTTGGGCTTCTCTCCTGGAGGCCCTCAGTCTGACCCATTGTTGACATGTGGCAAGACGCTCCTCGGGGCGCGTCTTGCTTGGGCCTCTCTCCTGGAGGCGCTCAGTCAGACCCAGTGGTGACATGTGGCAAGACGCTCCTCGGGGCGCGTCTTGCTTGGGCCTCTCTCCTGGAGACTCTCAGTCAGACCCAGTGTTGACACGTGACAAGACGCTCCTCGGGGCGCGTCCTGCTTGGGCTTCTCTCATGGAGGCCCTCAGTCAGACCCATTGTTGATATGTGGCAAGACGCTCCTCGGGGCGCGTCTTGCTTGGGCCTCTCTCCTGGAGGCGCTCAGTCAGACCGAGTGCTGACATGTGGCAAGACGCTCCTCGGGGCGCGTCTTGCTGGGGCTTCTCTCCTGGAGGCGCTCAGTCAGACCGAGTGCTGACATGTGGCAAGACGCTCCTCGGGGCGCGTCTTGCTTGGGCTTCTCTCCTGGAGGCGCTCAGTCAGACCCAGTGGTGACATGTGGCAAGACGCTCCTCGGGGCGCGTCTTGCTTGGGCCTCTCTCCTGGAGACGCTCAGTCAGACCCAGTGTTGACACGTGACAAGACGCTCCTCGGGGCGCGTCTTGCTTGGGCTTCTCTCATGGAGGCCCTCAGTCAGACCCATTGTTGACATGTGGCAAGACGCTCCTCGGGGCGCGTCTTGCTTGGGCCTCTCTCCTGGAGAAGCTCAGTCAGACCCAGTGCTTACATGTGGCAAGACGCTCCTCGGGGCGCGTCTTGCTTGGGCCTCTCTCCTGGAGGCGCTCAGTCAGACCGAGTGCTGACATGTGGCAAGACGCTGCTCGGGGCGCGTCTTGCTTGGGCTTCTCTCCTGGAGGCCCTGAGTCAGACCCATTGTTTACATGTGGCAAGACGCTCCTTTGGGCGCATCTTGCTTGGGCTTCTCTCCTGGAGGCCCTCAGTCAGACCCATTGTTGACTTGTGGCAAGACGCTCCTCGGGGCGCGTCTTGCTTGGGCCTCTCTCCTGGAGGCGCTCAGTCAGACCCAGTGCTTACATGTGGCAAGACGCTCCTCGGGGCGTGTCTTGCTTGGGCCTCTCTCCTGGAGGCGCTCAGTCAGACCCAGTAGTGACATGTGGCAAGACGCTCTTCGGGGCGCGTCTTGCTTGAGCCTCTCTCCTGGAGATGCTCCTTCAGACCCAGTGTTGACACGTGACAAGACGCTCCTCGGGGCGCGTCTTGCTTGGGCTTCTCTCATGGAGGCCCTCAGTCAGACCCATTGTTGATATGTGGCAAGACGCTCCTCGGGGCGCATCTTGCTTGGGCCTCTCTCCTGGAGGCGCTCAGTCAGACCGAGTGCTGACATGTGGCAAGACGCTCCTCGGGGCACGTCTTGCTTGGGCTTCTCTCCTGGAGGCCCTCAGTCAGACACATTGTTTACATGTGGCAAGACGCTCCTTGGGGCGCATCTTGCTTGGGCCTCTCTCCTGGAGGCCCTGTGTCAGCCCCAGTGTTGACATGTGTCAAGACGCTCCTCGGGGTGCGTCTTGCTTGGGCCTCTCTCCTGGAGGCGCTCAATCAGACCGAGTGCTGACATGTGGCAAGACGCTCCTCGGGGCGCGTCTTGCTTGGGCTTCTCTCCTGGAGGCCCTCAGTCAGACCCATTGTTGACATGTGGCAAGACGCTCCTCGGGGCGCGTCTTGCTTGTGCTTCTCTCCTGGAGGCCCTCAGTCAGACCCATTGTTTACATGTGGCAAGACGCTCCTCGGGGCGCATCTTGCTTGGGCCTCTCTCCTGGAGGCCCTATGTCAGCCCCAGTGTTGACATGTGTCAAGACGCTCCTCGGGGCGCGTCTTGCTGGGGCCTCTCTCCTGGAGGCGCTCAGTCAGACCCAGTGCTTACATGTGGCAAGACGCTCCTCGGGGCGCGTCTTGCTGGGGCTTCTCTCCTGGAGGCGTTCAGTCAGACCGAGTGCTGACATGTGGCAAGACGCTCCTCGGGGCGCGTCTTAATGGGGCTTCTCTCCTGGAGGCGCTCAGTCAGACCGAGTGCTGACATGTGGCAAGACGCTCCTCGGGGCGCGTCTTGCTTGGGCTTCTCTCCTGGAGGCGCTCAGTCAGACCCAGTGGTGACATGTGGCAAGACGCTCCTCGGGGCGCGTCTTGCTTGGGCCTCTCTCCTGGAGACGCTCAGTCAGACCCAGTGTTGACACGTGACAAGACGCTCCTCGGGGCGCGTCTTGCTTGGGCTTTTCTCCTGGAGGCCCTCAGTCAGACTCATTGTTGACATGTGGCAAGACGCTCCTCGGGGCGCGTCTTGCTTGGGCCTCTCTCCTGGAGGCGCACAGACAGACAGAGTGCTGACATGTGGCAAGACGCTCCTCGGGGCGCGTCTTGCTTGGGCTTCTCTCCTGGAGGCCCTAAGTTCAGACCCATTGTTGACATGTGGCAAGACGCTCCTCGGGGCGCGTCTTGCTTGGGCCTCTCTCCTGGAGGCGCTCAGTCAGACCGAGTGCTGACATGCAGCAAGACGCTCCTCAGGGCGCGTCTTGCTTGGGCTTCTCTCCTGGAGGCCCTCAGTCAGACCCATTGTTGACATGTGGCAAGACGCTCCTCGGGGCGCATCTTGCTTGGGCCTCTCTCTTGGAGGCGCTCAGTCAGACCGAGTGCTGACATGTGGCAAGACACTCCTCGGGGCGCGTCTTGCTTGGGCCTCTCTCCTGGAGGCGCTCAGTCAGACCGAGTGCTGACATGTGGCAAGACGCTCCTTGGGGTGCGTCTTGCTTGGGCCTCTCTCCTGGAGGCGCTCAGTCAGACCGAGTGCTGACATAAGGCAAGATGCTCCTCGGGGCGCGTCTTGCTGTGGCCTCTCTCCTGGAGGCACTCAATCAGACCCAGTGGTGCCACGTGGCAAGACGCTCCTCGGGGCGCGTCTTGCTTGGGCCTCTCTCCTGGAGGCGCTCAGTCAGACCCAGTGGTGACATGTGGCAACACGCTCCTCGGGGCGCGTCTTGCTTGGGCCTCTCTCCTGGAGGCCCTCAATCAGACCCAGTGTTGACACGTGGTAAGACGCTCCTCGGGGCGCGTCTTGCTTGGGCCTCTCTCCTGGAGGCGCTCAGTCAGACTGAGTAGTGACATGTGGCATGACGCTCCTCGGGGCGCGTCTTGCTTGGGCCTCTCTCCTGGAGGCGCTCAGTCAGACCCAGTGGTGACATGTGGCAAGACACTCCTCGGGGAGCATCTTGCTTGGGCCTCTCTCCTGGAGGCCCTCTGTCAGCCCCATTGTTGATATGTGGCAAGACGCTCCTCGGGGCGCGTCTTGCTGGGGCTTCTCTCCTAGAGGCGTTCAGTCAGACCGAGTGCCGACATCTGGCAAGACGCTTCTCGGGACGCGTCTTGCTTGGGCTTCTCTCCTCGAGGCCCTCAGTCAGACTCATTGTTGACATGTGGCAAGACGCTCCTCGGGGCGCGTTTTGCTTGGGCCTCTCTCCTGGAGGCGCTCAGTCAGACCCAGTGGTGACATGTGGCAAGACGCTCCTCGGGGCGCATCTTGCTTGGGCCTCTCTCCTGGAGGCGCTCAGTCAGACCCAGTGGTGACATGTGGCAACACGCTCCTCGGGGCGCGTATTGCTTGGGCATCTCTCCTGGAGGCCCTCAATCAGACCGAGTGTTGACACGTGGTAAGACGCTCCTCGGGGCGCGTCTTGCTTGGGCCTCTTTCCTGGAGGCGCTCAGTCAGACTGAGTAGTGACATGTGGCATGACGCTCCTCGGGGCACGTCTTGCTTGGGCCTCTCTCCTGGAGGCGCTCAGTCAGACCCAGTGGTGACATGTGGCAAGACACTCCTCAGGGAGCGTCTTGCTTGGGCCTCTCTCCTGGAGGCCCTCTGTCAGCCCCATTGTTGATATGTGGCAAGACGCTCCTCGGGGCGCGTCTTGCTGGGGCTTCTCTCCTAGAGGCGTTCAGTCAGACCGAGTGCCGACATGTGGCAAGACGCTTCTCGGGACGCGTCTTGCTTGGGCTTCTCTCCTCGAGGCCCTCAGTCAGACTCATTGTTGACATGTGGCAAGACGCTCCTCGGGGCGCGTTTTGCTGGGGCCTCTCTCCTGGAGGCGCTCAGTCAGACCCAGTGGTGACATGTGGCAAGACGCTCCTCGGGGCGCATCTTTTTTGGGCCTCTCTCCTGGAGGCGCTCAGTCAGACCCAGTGGTGACATGTGACAAGACGCTCCTCGGGGCGCGTCTTGCTTGGGCTTCTCTCATGGAGGCCCTCAGTCAGACCCATTGTTGATATGTGGCAAGACGCTCCTCGGGGCGCATCTTTCTTGGGCCTCTCTCCTGGAGGCGCTCAGTCAGACCGAGTGCTGACATGGGGCAAGACGCTCCTCGGGGCCCGTCTTGCTTGGGCTTCTCTCATGGAGGCCCTCAGTCAGACCCATTGTTGATATGTGGCAAGACGCTCCTCGGGGCGAGTCTTGCTCTGGCCTCTCTCCTGGAGGTGCTCAGTCAGACCCAGTGTTGACATGGTGCAAGACGCTCCTCGGGGCGCGTCTTGCTTGGGCTTCTCTCTTGGAGGCCCTCAGTCAGACCCATTGTTGACATGTGGCAAGACGCTCCCCGGGGCGCGTCTTGCTTGGGCTTCTCTCCTGGAGGCCCTCAGTCAGACCCATTGTTGACATGTGGCAAGACGATCCTCGGGGCGCGTCTTGCTTGGGCCTCTCTCCTGGAGGCGCTCAGTCAGACAGAGTGCTGACATAAGGCAAGACGCTCCTCAGGGCGCGTCTTGCTGGGGCCTCTCTCCTGGAGGCGCTCAGTCAGACCCAGTGCTTACATGTGGCAAGACGCTCCTCGGGGCGCGTCTTGCTTGGGCCTCTCTCCTGGAGACGCTCAGTCAGAACCAGTGTTGACACGTGACAAGACGCTCCTCGGGGCGCGTCTTGCTTGGGCTTCTCTCCTGGAGACGCTCAGTCAGAACCAGTGTTGACACGTGACAAGACGCTCCTCGGGGCGTGTCTTGCTTGGGCCTCTCTCCTGGAGGCGCTCAGTCAGACCCAGTGGTGACACGTGGCAAGACGCTCCTCGGGGCGCGTCTTGCTTGGGCCTCTCTCCTGGAGACGCTCAGTCAGAACCAGTGTTGACACGTGACAAGACGCTCCTCGGGGCGTGTCTTGCTTGGGCTTCTCTCATGGAGGCCCTCAGTCAGACCCATTGTTGATATGTGGCAAGACGCTCCTCGGGGCGCGTCTTGCTTGGGCCTCTCTCCTGGAGGCGCTCAGTCAGACCGAGTGCTGACATGTGGCAAGACGCTCCTCGGGGCGCGTCTTGCTTGGGCTTCTCTCATGGATGCCCTCAGTCAGACCAATTGTTTACATGTGGCAAGACGCTCCTTTGGGCGCATCTTGCTTGGGCTTCTCTCCTGGAGGCCCTCAGTCAGACCCATTGTTGACATGTGGCAAGACGCTCCTCGGGGCGCGTCTTGCTTGGGCCTCTCTCCTGGAGGCGCTCAGTCAGACCCAGTGCTTACATGTGGCAAGACGCTCCTCGGGGCGCGTCTTGCTGGGTTTTCTCTTCTGGAGGCGTTCAGTCAGACCGAGTGCTGACATGTGGCAAGACGCTCCTCGGGACGCGTCTTGCTTGGGCTTCTCTCCTGGAGGCCCTCAGTCAGACTCATTGTTGACATGTGGCAAGACGCTCCTCTTGGCGCGTCTTGCTTGGGCCTCTCTCCTGGAGGCGCTCAGTCAGACCCAGTGGTGACATGTGGCAAGACGCTCCTCGGGGCGCGTCTTGCTTGGGCCTCTCTCCTGGAGGCGCTCAGTCAGACCCATTGTTGACATGTGGCAAGACGCTCCTCGGGGCGCATCTTGCTTGGGCTTCTCTCCTGGAGGCCCTCAGTCAGACCCATTGTTGACATGTGGCAAGACGCTCCTCGGGGCGCGTCTTGCTTGGGCCTCTCTCCTGGAGGCGCTCAGTCAGACCGAGTGCTGACATAAGGCAAGACGCTCCTCAGGGCGTGTCTTGCTGGGGCCTCTTTCCTGGAGGCGCTCAGTCAGACCCAGTGCTTACATGTGGCAAGACGCTCCTCGGGGCGCGTCTTGCTTGGGCCTCTCTCCTGGAGGCGCTCAGTCAGACCCAGTGGTGAAATGTGGCAAGACGCTCTTCGGGGCGCGTCTTGCTTGGGCCTCTCTCCTGGAGATGCTCAGTCAGACCCAGTGTTGACACGTGACAAGGCGCTCCTCGGGGCGCGTCTTGCTTGGGCTTCTCTCATGGAGGCCCTCAGTCAGACCCATTGTTGTTATGTGGCAAGACGCTCCTCGGGGCGCGTCTTGCTGGGACCTCTCTCCTGGAGGCGCTCAGTCAGACCCAGTGCTTACATGTGGCAAGACGCTCCTCAGGGTGTGTCTTGCTGGGGCTTCTCTCCTGGAGGCGTTCAGTCAGACCGAGTGCTGACATGTGGCAAGGAGCTCCTCGGGGCGCGTCTTGCTTGGGGCCTCTCTCCTGGAGGCGCACAGTCAGACAGAGTGCTGACATGTGGCCAGACGCTCCTCGGGGCGCGTCTTGCTGGGGCTTCTCTCCTGGAGGCGCTCAGTCAGACCCAGTGTTGACATGTGACAAGACGCTCCTCGGGGCGCGTCTTGCTGGGGCTTCTCTCCTGGAGGCGTTCAGTCAGACCGAGTGCTGACATGTGGCAAGACGCTCCTCGGGGCGCGTCTTGCTTGGGCTTCTCTCCTGGAGGCCCTCAGTCAGACTCATTGTTGACATGTGGCAAGACGCTCCTCGGGGCGCGTCTTGCTTGGGCCTCTCTCCTGGAGGCGCACAGACAGACAGAGTGCTGACATGTGGCAAGACGCTCCTCGGGGCGCGTCTTGCTTGGGCTTCTCTCCTGGAGGCCCTAAGTTCAGACCCATTGTTGACATGTGGCAAGACGCTCCTCGGGGCGCGTCTTGCTTGGGCCTCTCTCCTGGAGGCGCTCAGTCAGACCGAGTGCTGACATGCAGCAAGATGCTCCTCAGG
The DNA here is from genome assembly GCF_043380555.1 of Nothobranchius furzeri. Lineage (NCBI taxonomy): Eukaryota > Metazoa > Chordata > Actinopteri > Cyprinodontiformes > Nothobranchiidae > Nothobranchius > Nothobranchius furzeri. The sequence goes on from NW_027223061.1 coordinate 326,078, forward strand.
GCGCGTCTTGCTTGGGCTTCTCTCCTGGAGGCCCTCAGTCAGACCCATTGTTGACATGGGGCAAGACGCTCCTCGGGGCGCATCTTGCTTGGGCCTCTCTCTTGGAGGCGCTCAGTCAGACCGAGTGCTGGCATGTGGCAAGACACTCCTCGGGGCGCGTCTTGCTTGGGCCTCTCTCCTGGAGGCGCTCAGTCAGACCGAGTGCTGACATGTGGCAAGACGCTCCTTGGGGTGCGTCTTGCTTGGGCCTCTCTCCTGGAGGCGCTCAGTCAGACCGAGTGCTGACATAAGGCAAGATGCTCCTCGGGGCGCGTCTTGCTTTGGCCTCTCTCCTGGAGGCGCTAAATCAGACCCAGTGGTGACACGTGGCAAGACGCTCCTCGGGGCGCGTCTTGCTTGGGCCTCTCTCCTGGAGGCGCTCAGTCAGACCCAGTGGTGACATGTGGCAACACGCTCCTCGGGGCGCGTATTGCTTGGGCATCTCTCCTGGAGGCCCTCTGTCAGACCCATTGTTGACATGTGGCAAGACGCTCCTCGGGGCGCGCCTTGCTTGGGCCTCTCTCCTGGAGGCCCTCAATCAGACCCAGTGTTGACACGTGGTAAGACGCTCCTCGGGGCGCGTCTTGCTTGGGCCTCTCTCCTGGAGGCGCTCAGTCAGACTGAGTAGTGACATGTGGCATGACGCTCCTCGGGGCGCGTCTTGCTTGGGCCTCTCTCCTGGAGGCGCTCAGTCAGACCCAGTGGTGACATGTGGCAAGACACTCCTCGGGGAGCGTCTTGCTTGGGCTTCTCTCCTGGAGGCCCTCTGTCAGCCCCATTGTTGATATGTGGCAAGACGCTCCTCGGGGCGCGTCTTGCTGGGGCGTCTCTCCTAGAGGCGTTCAGTCAGACCGAGTGCCGACATGTGGCAAGACGCTTCTCGGGACGCGTCTTGCTTGGGCTTCTCTCCTCGAGGCCCTCAGTCAGACTCATAGTTGACATGTGGCAAGACGCTCCTCGGGGCGCGTTTTGCTTGGGCCTCTCTCCTGGAGGCGCTCAGTCAGACCCAGTGGTGACATGTGGCAAGACGCTCCTCGGGGCGCATCTTGCTTGGGCCTCTCTCCTGGAGGCGCTCAGTCAGACCCAGTGGTGACATGTGGCAACACGCTCCTCGGGGCGCGTATTGCTTGGGCATCTCTCCTGGAGGCGCTCAGTCAGACCCAGTGGTGAAATGTGGCAAGACGCTCTTCGGGGCGCGTCTTGCTTGGGCCTCTCTCCTGGAGATGCTCAGTCAGACCCAGTGTTGACACGTGACAAGGCGCTCCTCGGGGCGCGTCTTGCTTGGGCTTCTCTCATGGAGGCCCTCAGTCAGACCCATTGTTGTTATGTGGCAAGACGCTCCTCGGGGCGCGTCTTGCTGGGACCTCTCTCCTGGAGGCGCTCAGTCAGACCCAGTGCTTACATGTGGCAAGACGCTCCTCGGGGTGTGTCTTGCTGGGGCTTCTCTCCTGGAGGCGTTCAGTCAGACCGAGTGCTTACATGTGGCAAGGAGCTCCTCGGGGCGCGTCTTGCTTGGGGCCTCTCTCCTGGAGGCGCACAGTCAGACAGAGTGCTGACATGTGGCCAGACGCTCCTCGGGGCGCGTCTTGCTGGGGCTTCTCTCCTGGAGGCGCTCAGTCACACCCAGTGTTGACATGTGACAAGACGCTCCACGAGGCGCGTCTTGCTGGGGCTTCTCTCCTGGAGGCGTTCAGTCAGACCGAGTGCTGACATGTGGCAAGACGCTCCTCGGGGCGCGTCTTGCTTGGGCTTCTCTCCTGGAGGCCCTCAGTCAGACTCATTGTTGACATGTGGCAAGACGCTCCTCGGGGCGCGTCTTGCTTGGGCCTCTCTCCTGGAGGCGCTCAGTCAGACCGAGTGCTGACATGCAGCAAGATGCTCCTCAGGGCGCGTCTTGCTTGGGCTTCTCTCCTGGAGGCCCTCAGTCAGACCCATTGTTGACATGTGGCAAGACGCTCCTCGGGGCGCATCTTGCTTGGGCCTCTCTCTTGGAGGCGCTCAGTCAGACCGAGTGCTGACATAAGGCAAGATGCTCCTCGGGGCGCGTCTTGCTGTGGCCTCTCTCCTGGAGGTGCTCAATGAGACCCAGTGGTGACACGTGGCAAGACGCTCCTCGGGGCGCGTCTTGCTTGGGCCTCTCTCCTGGAGGCGCTCAGTCAGACCCAGTGGTGACATGTGGCAACACGCTCCTCGGGGCGCGTATTGCTTGGGCATCTTTCCTGGAGGCCCTCTGTCAGACCCATTGTTGACATGTGGCAAGACGCTCCTCGGGGCGCGTCTTGCTTGGGCCTCTCTCCTGGAGGCCCTCAATCAGACCCAGTGTTGACACGTGGTAAGACGCTCCTCGGGGCGTGTCTTGCTTGGGCCTCTCTCCTGGAGGCGCTCAGTCAGACTGAGTAGTGACATGTGGCATGACGCTCCTCGGGGCGCGTCTTGCTTGGGCCTCTCTCCTGGAGGCTTTCAGTCAGACCCAGTGGTGACATGTGGCAAGACACTCCTCGGGGAGCGTCTTGCTTGGGCCTCTCTCTTGGAGGCCCTCTGTCAGCCCCATTGTTGATATGTGGCAAGACGCTCCTCGGGGCGCGTCTTGCTGGGGCTTCTCTCCTAGAGGCGTTCAGTCAGACCGAGTGCCGACATGTGGCAAGACGCTTCTTGCTTGGGCTTCTCTCCTCGAGGCCCTCAGTCAGACTCATTGTTGACATGTGGCAAGACGCTCCTCGGGGCGCGTTTTGCTTGGGCCTCTCTCCTGGAGGCGCTCAGTCAGACCCAGTGGTGACATGTGGGAAGACGCTCCTCGGGGCGCATCTTGCTTGGGCCTCTCTCCTGGAGGCGCTCAGTCAGACCCAGTGGTGCTATTGAGTTGTAAGTGTTCTGAACGTTTCATGATGATCGCACATTCCTATAGGGGGTCAAACCATGTCCCAAAGGTCACCGGGCCTGGTGTCACTTTAAAGAAATAGTCCAGTTACACATTTGTGGGCTTATAACTTGGCTTCTCAATATCCTAGAGAGATCAGGTTTGTTTTAGTGTACTCCAATCAACAGCCCCTGCAACCAGAAAAAGGAATGGAGTCATTAGCACTTATGGTTTGTAAATGGCACCCAGAATTATGTTGCATGAAGCACAATTTCACATCATTCTGGGTTCATTTGTTCATTTGGAAAAAGTCCCAAAATGTCCCAAAATGGAGGCCTCCATTTCGGGCTTCTTTTGCATGTAGTTGAAAGTAACCCAGATTGAAGGCGTCCTTAATTGAAAAATTCAGTTCGGGTTACTTTAGAAGAAGACCCAAAATGGAGGCCTCCATTTTGGGTTACTTTACAAGAAGCCCCAAAATGGAGTCTCCATTTTGGGTTACTTTGGAAAAAGTCCCAAAATGGAGGCCTCCATTTCGGGTTACTTTACAAGAAGCCCCAAAATGGAGTCTCCATTTTGGGTTACTTTGGAAAAAGTCCCAAAATTGAGGCCTCCATTTCGGGCTTCTTTTGCATGTAGTTGAAAGTAACCCAGATTGAAGGCGTCCTTAATTGAAAAATTCAGTTCGGGTTACTTTAGAAGAAGACCCAAAATGGAGGCCTCCATTTTGGGTTACTTTACAAGAAGCCCCAAAATGGAGTCTCCATTTTGGGTTACTTTGGAAAAAGTCCCAAAATGGAGGCCTCCATTTCGGGTTACTTTACAAGAAGCCCCAAAATGGAGTCTCCATTTTGGGTTACTTTGGAAAAAGTCCCAAAATGGAGGCCTCCATTTCGGGCTTCTTTTGCATGTAGTTGAAAGTAACCCAAATTGAAGGCTTCCTTAATTGAAAAATTCAGTTCGGGTTACTTTAGAAGAAGACCCAAAATGGAGGCCTCCATCTTGGGTTACTTTACAAGAAGCCCCAAAATGGAGTCTCCATTTTGGGTTACTTTGGAAAAAGTCCCAAAATGGAGGCCTCCATTTCGGGTTACTTTACAAGAAGCCCCAAAATGGAGTCTCCATTTTGGGTTACTTTGGAAAAAGTCCCAAAATGGAGGCCTCCATTTCGGGCTTCTTTTGCATGTAGTTGAAAGTAACCCAAATTGAAGGCTTCCTTAATTGAAAAATTCAGTTCTGGTTACTTTAGAAGAAGACCCAAAATGGAGACTCCATTTTGGGTTACTTTAGAAGAAACCCCAAAATTGCGGCCTCCATTTTGGGTTACTTTAGAAGAAGCACCAAAAATGAGCCTACATTTTGGGTTACTTTAGAAGAAGCACCAAAAATGAGCCTACATTTCGGGTTACTTTAGAAGAAACCCCAAAATGTAGGCCTCCATTTTGGGTTACTTTAGAAGAAGCCCCAAAATGGAGACTCCGGTTTCCCCCCCAAGAGGGACACACACACACACACACACACACACAACACACACACACACACACACACACACACACACACACACACACACACACACAAATCCAATCCTCCAAACAGGAGTGGTTAACCAAAGCAGGAGAATATTTAAAGAGGTTTTTTGAGGAGTTCAGACATCTAGGAGGAACTGGCAGTGGAGCTGCTCCACTGAGGAGGTTCAGGCACTTGGTAAGAATGCCTTCCGGAGGAGGAGTTTCAGGTGTGCCCTGCCAACAGGAGGCCCCTGGGTCGCAGAACAAAGGACCCCCTATGATCTTCTGCATAATCACATGAGCCCAGGTGTGGAACCTATTCAGCCATAGTTACGGGTGAGCTCATTGTGAAACCTGGCCCCACCCTATCATGTGATTTCCTGAGGTCAGATGGGCCAAGATGTGAGTGGGCGTTAAGTCATCTGGGAAGGCTTCTCAAAACTGGATTATAGATGGCAGACAGTTGGTGTCGTAAACCACCGCCTCTTTTCAAAGATGGTTGCTTACAGTGGATGTAAATGGCTTCTTTCACTCCTCTTTCAAACCATCTGTCCTCTCTGTCCAAACTGTGAATATTGTCATCCTGGAGTGACCTTTGTCCTTTTGATGCAGATGAACTGCTGAGTGCTGTCCCGTGGAGGTGGCTCTTCTATGTTGTTCCTATGTTGTGCTACTTCATTTTCTATTAAGACAAGAAGCCCAAATTGGAGACTCCATTTCGGGCTTCTTTTGCATGTAGTTGAAAGTAACCCAAATTGAATGCTTCATTAATTGAAGAATTACGTTTGGGCTACTTTTGCATGTATAGAAAAGTAGCCCAAAATGAATGGCTCATTTTAGGCAATTTTTGAATGTTGTAAAAGTAGCCCAAAATGAATTCTTTTTGGGCTACTTTTACAACATTCAAAAGTAGCCCAAAATGAATGCTTTATTAATTGAAAAATTCAGTTCGGGTTACTTTAGAAGAAGACCCAAATTGGAGGCCTCCATTTTGGGTTACTTTTGAAGAAGCCCCAAAATGGAGGCCTCCATTTCCTCCATTTCGGGTTACTTTAGAAGAAAACCCAAATTGGAGGCCTCCATTTTGGGTACTTTTGAAGAAGCCCCAAAATGGAGGCCTCCATTTCCTCCATTTTGGGTTACTTTAGAAGAAGACCCAAATTGGAGGCCTCCATTTTGGGTTACTTTTGAAGAAGCCCCAAAATGGAGGCCTCCATTTCCTCCATTTTGGGTTACTTTAGAAGAAGACTCAAATTGGAGGCCTCCATTTTGGGTTACTTTTGAAGAAGCACCAAAATGGAGGCCTACATTTCGGGCTTCTTTTGCATGTAGTTGAAAGTAACCCAAATTGAAGGCTTCCTTAATTGAAAAATTCAGTTTGGGTTACTTTAGAAGAAGACCCAAATTGGAGGCCTCCATTTTGGGTTACTTTTGAAGAAGCACCAAAATTGTGTCTCCATTTCGGGTCTGGTGACCTTTGTGACTTCATTTGATCCTGTTAGGGTAACGTTCAGATCACTTACAACTCCATAGACTATACGTTCATGTGATGTTTCAGCCTTATTGGACCTTGTTTTCTCACAAATGGACCCAGAAATATGTGAAATTGTGCTTTGTGCAACATAATTCTGGGTGCCATTTAAAGACCATAAGTGCTTATGACTCCATTCCTTTTTGTGGTAGTAGGGGCTGTTAATTGGAGCATTTTAAAACCAACATGACCTCTCTAGGATATTCAGAAGCCAAGTTATAAGCCCACAAAGGTGTGTTACGAACCACACCTTTAAAGAAGTGATCCAATGACCTTTGTGACAACATTTGACCCCCTAAGGAATGTGCTATCATCATGAAACACATGATTCATTTACATCTCAATAGATTGTACCTGCCTGTGATGTTTCAGCCTGATTGAAGTTTTTTTCAGAGAACTGGACCCATAATAATGTGAACTTGTCTTGGTGCAACATAGGTCTGGGTGCCATTTAAAAACTGTACATCCTATCCACTCCATTCATTCTGTTCTAGATACAGACCATTCATTGGAGTATTTTAAAACCAGCCTGACCTCTCTAGGATATTCAGAAGCCAAGTTATAAGTCCACAAAGGTGTAACCAGACACCTGATTATCTCTGCTTGGACAAGCGTCCCGTAAGGGCGCTCGAAAAGGTCAGACGGCATCGATTTCGACGTGCGTCGATGAGATGGTAGCCGGGATGCACCACCCCAAATTTCGTGCGGCTACGCCAAACCGAATTCAAACGGCGGCCAGAAAGTGGGAAAATTTAGCTCAGGCTTCATTTGCGGCCTTCTGCCACTTGAGCCCCTTTTTGGCCGCCGTTCGGCCCACGTTGGTCCGAGGCGCACGAAAATTTTTTTGGTGCATCCCAGCACTGGTCCGAACCACAGATTTCGAAATCGTGCTGGTCGCATCGTGTTAAGCGTCCGTTTGGGGCCTGAGGGCGGTTTTCCCTCCATTTTTCCATGTGCTCAGCAAATTGGCATTTCTCAACCGATTTTCACCAAACAAACATCGATTTGGCATGCCGCCGTCACCCCGATCTAGCCCAGGCAGTTTGGTAGCCGTAGCTCGTTGTTCCGGTGCTGTTCTGGGTCAGAGGTCAGAGAAAATGATGGATTTGGGCTGTTTTGGGGCTGAAAAACAGGGTTCTCCTCAACCTAGAGACTTGAAACTGAGAATGTTTCTTTAAATAGCTGACAGCTACAACATATGCAGTTTTCAAGTTGCTGGCTTATTCAGAAGGGTCAAGGTTCACAGCCTCTTGGTACAAGCAGAGTAAATGATAGATTTGGGCTGTTTTGGAGCTGAAAAACAGGGTTCTGCTCAACCTAGAGAGTTGACACTTGCACATTTCCTTTAGATAGCTGACAGCTACCACATATGTCGAGCTCGTGCCGGTCGCAACGTGCTAAGCGTCCATTTGGGGCCTGAGGGCAGTTTTCCCTCCATTTTGCCATGTGCTCGGCAAAGTGGCGTTTCTCAACCAATTTTCACCAAAACAAACGTTGATTTGGCATGCCGCCGTCACCCCGAGCTAGCCCAGGCAGTTTGGTTGCCGTAGCTCTTTGTTTCGGTGCTTTTCCGAACCCCAGGTCGCCAGAGGTCACGCTCTTTTTGGCCACAGCTCCTCAAGGGAACGCCCGATCCGTTCCGTTTTTGGAGAGGTGGTCCCCGTGGTGCCAAGCAATCATAATCCGCTGTCAAAATTGAAAAAAAAAAAATTTGTGTCTGAGTTTGGCCAAAAAAATGCCCTCTTAGACCCATCGCCTCAAAGAGGACTTGTGTTTTCCTGGTAGAAAGTGGAAAGAAAAAGTTCTGCTGGCGCCAGCGATGCCATCTTCGGATATGTTGTTCGGGGGCCAAGCACGAGTCCATCCGAGGTGGTTTGGTGGCAAAATATTTTGTGGTTCCAGAAATATAGCCCCCAGAAGTGCGCGATTTTTGCAAGTTTACAATGGGCAATTCTAGCGCCGTGAGGGCTATCAAAAAGACGAGTAGATTTTTGCGCTCGTACCGGACTTCCGAACCAGAGAGTGTAAACAATTTTCGACTGCGCCCCCTAGTGGCCGAACTTGGTCAGTGAGCGACGTAGCGTGACGCAACTGAAATATTATGATTCGGCATGTCCTTCTTTACAACATATGTGAATTTCATGTCCCTATGTGGAATTTAACTATTTTTAATGAATTAAAAGAGACCGGCAAAACCCTAGGCCCGAAACCACGATTTTTAGACCCTTTTTGGCTGCCGTTCGGCCATCGTTGATCCGAGGCGCCCGAAAACTCTTCTGGTGCATCCCAGCACTGGCCCGAAACACATACGTCGAGTTCGTGCCGGTCGCATCGTGTTAAGCGTCCGTTTGGGGCCGTATGGCACTTTTCCCGCCTTTTCTGCCATGTGCTTGGCAAAGTGGCATTTCTCAACCGATTTTCACCAAACAAACGTCGATTTGGCATGCCGCCATCACCCAGAGCTAGCTCAGGCAGTTTGGTAGCCGTAGCTCGTTGTTCTGGTGCTGTTCTGGGTCAGAGGTCAGAAAAAAGATGGATTTCAGCTAAAAACGGGGTTCTCTTCAACCTCCAGACTTGACACTGATACTGTGTGCTCCTTGACCTCACAGGTCCATCATGTGTTAATTTCAGACAGATTGGAGCTTGTATCACAGGTTTTTCAACCAGAAATATGTGAAATTGTGCTTGGTGCGACATATTTCTGGGTGCCATTTAAAAACCATAAGTGCTGACGACTCCATTCCTTCTGCTGGTGATAGGGGCTGTTAATTGGAGTCATTTAAACCCAACCTGACCTCTCTAGGACATTCAGAAGCCAAGTTCTGAGCCTCCAAAGGTGTATCCGGACATTTGTCTTTAAGGCAGAAGTGATCCGGTGACCTTTGGGACATCATCTGACCCCCTTAGGAATGTGCTATCATCATGAAATGTACAGATAACTTACAACTCAATAGATTCTACCTTCCTGTGGTGTTTCAGCCAGATTGGACCTTGTTTGAGGGAACTGGAACCAAAATTATGTGAAATTGTGCTTTGTGCAACATAATTCTGTGTGTGCCATTTAAAAACTGTACATCCTATCCACTCCACTCCTTCTGTTATCGATACAGACCATTAATTGGAGTATCTTAAAACAAATTTGACCTCTCTAGGACATTCATAAGCCAAGTTATGAGCCTCCAAAGGTGTATCCGGACATTTTTCTTCAGGTGACACCATGCTAGGTGACCTTTGGGCCATGGTTTGACCCCCTTAGGAAGGTGCTATCATCATGAAAAGTTCAGATCACTTACAACTCAATAGATTCTACCTTTCTGTGGTGTTTCAGCCTGATTGAAGCTTTTTTCAGAGAACTGGACCCATAATAATGTGAAATTGTGCTTGGTGCAACATAGGTCTGGGGTCTGGGTCCCATTTAAACCCCGTAAGTGCTATTGACTTGATTCCTTTTTCTGGTAGTAGGGGCTGTTAATTGGAGTATTTTAAAACAGACCTGATCTCTCTAGGACATTCAGAAGAAAAGTTATAAGCCCACAAATGTGTGATACGAACCACTCCTTTAAAGAACAAGTGATCCGATGACCTTTGTGACACCATTTGACCATCTTAGGAATGAGCTATCATTATGAAACGTTGGAATCACTTATAACTAAAAAGATTCTAATTTCCTGTGGTGTTTCAGCCTGATTGAAGCTTTTTTCAGTGAACTGGACCCATAATAATGTGAAATTGTGCTTGGTGTAACATAGTTCTGGGTCCCATTTAAAACCCATAAGTGCTATTGACTTAAGTCCTTTTTCTGGTAGTAGGGGCTGTTAATTGGAGTATTTTAAAACAGACCTGACCTCTCTAGGACATTCAGAAGCCAAGTTATAAGACCAACAGCTGCTTTTTTGGTGAGCAGGACGTCTCCGTTTTGGGTGTTTTTTGAAAGTAGCCCGAAATAAAGTGCATAGTGTCTGCCACAAAATCCAAAGTTCAGGTCAGAACGGGTGGGGGATGGGTGACGGACTCCACTTGACCCTTTGGTTCAGAACGGGCTACTTGTCTTCATTTTGGGACGCACGGGGGATGGGTGGAGACCCAGAAACATGTGAAACAGTGCTTTGTGTGACATAATTATGGGTGCCATTTAAAAACTGTACATCCTATCGACTCAATTCCTTCTGTTCTAGATACAGACCATTAATTGGAGTATTTTACAACAGACCTTACCTCTCTAGGACATTCAGAAGCCAAGTTATAAGCCCACAGCTGTTTTGGTGAGCAGCACGTCTCCGTTTTGGGCTAACTTTTGAAAGTAGCCCGAAATAAAGTGTATAGTGTCTGCCACCCAGTCAAAAGGTCAGGTCAGAACGGGTGGGGGATGGGCAACGGACTCCACGGGCTACTTTTCCTCCATTTTGGGACAGATGGGGGTGGGGGGTGGGGGCTGAGGTGGGCCGGTCAGCGGACCAGGGGGAGGTCTCTGGGGCGGTGACCTCAAAACGGGTTACTTTGGGGAGGGGGAAGGTGTGGGGTGTTCTCCGCCAATGGATTCAGAAGGGGTGAGTTTGGGCGCGATACGGGTCACTTTTAAATTTCTTGTCCAAGGGTTCCCCTAGTGTCCAAGTCCCAAAGTGAAGCAAAAGTAACCCATTCTGAGTCCAGGGGTGTGCCAAAATGTAAAAAGTAACCCAAATTTAAGGAGCCCAATTCCATTGGGGCCACTTTTGACGCAAAGTGTGCCAAAAAGCGCATTTTAGAATGCCCAAAATGAAGCAATCCCTCAGGGGGTCAAACCATGTCCCAAAGGTCACCGGATCTGGTGTCAATTTAAAGAAGTAGTCCAGTTACACATTTGTGGGCTTATAACTTGGCTTCTGAATGTCCTAGAGAGATCAGGTTTGTTTTAGTGTACTCCAATCAACAGCCCCTACAACCACAAAAAGGAATGGAGTCATTAGCACTTATGGTTTGTAAATGGCACCCAGAATTATGTTGCACAAAGCACAATTTCACATCATTCTGGGTCCATTTGTGTGAAAACAAGGTCCAATCAGGCTGAAACGTTACAGGAAGGTAGAATCTATTGAGTTGTAAGTGATCTGAACGTTTCATGATGATAGCACTTTCCTAAGGGGGTCAAACCATGTCCCAAAGGTCACCGGATCTTGTGTCACTTTAAAGAAGTAGTCCAGTTACACATTTGTGGGCTTATAACTTGGCTTCTGAATGTCCTAGAGAGGTCAGGTTTGTTTTAGTGTACTCCAATCAACAGCCCCTACAACCACAAAAAGGAATGGAGTCATTAGCACTTATGGTTTGTAAATGGCACCCAGAATTATGTTGCACGAAGCACAATTTCACATCATTCTGGGTCCATTTGTGTGAAAACAAGGTCCAATCAGGCTGAAACGTTACAAGAAGGTAGAATCTATTGAGTTGTAAGTGATCTGAACGTTTCATGATGATCGCACATTCCTATAGGGGGTCAAACCATGTCCCAAAGGTCACCGGGCCTGGTGTCACTTTAAAGAAGTAGTCCAGTTACACCTTTGTGGGCTTATAACTTGGCTTCTGAATATCCTAGAGAGGTCAGGTTTTTTTAGAGTACTCCAATTAACAGCCCCCATTACCACTAAAAGGAATGGAGTCATTAGCACTTATGGTTTTAAATGGCACCCAGAATTATGTTGCACGAAGCACAATTTCACATCATTCTGGGTTCATTTGTGTGAAAACAAGGTCCAATCAGGCTGAAACGTTACAGGAAGGTAGAATCTATTGAGTTGTAAGTGATCTGAACGTTTCATGATGATAGCACTTTCCTAAGGGGTCAAACCATGTCCCAAAGGTCACCGGATCTGGTGTCAATTTAAAGAAGTAGTCCAGTTACACATTTGTGGGCTTATAACTTGGCTTCTGAATGTCCTAGAGATATCAGGTTTGTTTTAGTATACTCCAATCAACAGCCCCTACAACCACAAAAAGGAATGGAGTCATTAGCACTTATGGTTTGTAAATGGCACCCAGAATTATGTTGCACGAAGCACAATTTCACATCATTCTGGGTCCATTTGTGTGAAAACGAGGTCCAATCAGGCTGAAACGTTACAAGAAGGTAGAATCTATTGAGTTGTAAGTGATCTGAACGTTTCATGATGATCGCACATTCCTCTAGGGGGTCAAACCATGTCCCAAAGGTCACCGGGCCTGGTGTCACTTTAAAGAAGTAGTCCAGTTACACCTTTGTGGGCTTATAACTTGGCTTCTGAATGTCCTAGAGAGGTCAGGTTTGTTTTAGTGTACTCCAATCAACAGCCCCTACAACCACAAAAAGGAATGGAGTCATTAGCACTTATGGTTTGTAAATGGCACCCAGAATTATGTTGCACGAAGCACAATTTCACATCATTCTGGGTTCATTTGTGTGAAAACAAGGTCCAATCAGGCTGAAACGTTACAGGAAGGTAGAATCTATTGAGTTGTAAGTGATCTGAACGTTTCATGATGATAGCCCTTTCCTAAGGGGGTCAAACCATGTCCCAAAGGTCACCGGATCTGGTGTCAATTTAAAGAAGTAGTCCAGTTACACATTTGTGGGCTTATAACTTGGCTTCTGAATGTCCTAGATAGGTCAGGTTTGTTTTAGTGTACTCCAATCAACAGCCCCTACAACCACAAAAAGGAATGGAGTCATTAGCACTTATGGTTTGTAAATATCACCCAGAATTATGTTGCACGAAGCACAATTTCACATCATTCTGGGTCCATTTGTGTTAAAACAAGGTCCAATCAGGCTGAAACATTACAGGAAGGTAGAATCTATTAAGTTGTAAGTGATCTGAACGTTTCATGATGATAGCACTTCCCTAAGGGGGTCAAACCATGTCCCAAAGGTCACCGGATCTGGTGTCAATTTAAAGTAGTAGTCCAGTTACACATTTGTGGACTTATAACTTGGCTTCTGAATGTCCTAGAGAGATCAGGTTTGTTTTAATGTACTCCAATCAACAGCCCCTACAACCACAAAAAGGAATGGAGTCATTAGCATTTATGGTTTGTAAATGGCACCCAGAATTATGTTGCACGAAGCACAATTTCACATCATTCTGGGTTCATTTGTGTGAAAACAAGGTCCAATCCGGCTGAAACGTTACAGGAAGGTAGAATCTATTGAGTTGTAAGTGATCTGAACGTTTCATGATGATAGCACTTGCCTAAGGGGGTCAAACCATGTCCCAAAGGTCACCGGATCTGGTGTCAATTTAAAGAAGTAGTCCAGTTACACATTTGTGGGCTTATAACTTGGCTTCTGAATGTCCTAGAGCGATCAGGTTTGCTTTAGTGTACTCCAATCAACAGCCCCTACAACCACAAAAAGGAATGGAGACATTAGCACTGATGGTTTTTAAATGGCACCCAGAATTATGTTGCACGAAGCACAATTTCACATCATTCTGGGTTCATTTGTGTGAAAACAAGGTCCAATCAGGCTGAAACAATACAGGAAGGTAGAATCTATTGAGTTGTAAGCGATCTGAACGTTTCATGATGATCGCACTTTCCTAAGGGGGTCAAACCATGTCCCAAAGGTCACTGGATCTGGTGTCACTTTAAAGAAGTAGTCCAGTTACACATTTGTGGGCTTATAACTTGGCTTCTGAATGTCCTAGAGAGGTCAGGGTTGTTTTAGTGTACTCCAATCAACAGCCCCTACAACCTCAAAAAGGAATGGAGTCATTAGCACTTATGGTTTTTAAATGGCACCCAGAATTATGTTGCACGAAGCACAATTTCACATCATTCTGGGTCCATTTGTGTGAAAACAAGGTCCAATCAGGCTGAAACGTTACAGGAAGGTAGAATCTACTGAGTTGTAAGTGATCTGAACGTTTCATGATGATAGCACTTTCCTAAGGGGGTCAAACGATGTCCCAAAGATCACCGGATCTGGTGTCAATTTAAAGAAGTAGTCCAGTTACACATTTGTGGGCTTATAACTTGGCTTCTGAATGTCCTAGAGAGATCAGGTTTGTTTTAGTGTACTCCAATCAACAGCCCCTACAACCACAAAAAGGAATGGAGTCATTAGCACTTATGGTTTGTAAATGGCACCCAGAATTATGTTGCACGAAGCACAATTTCACATCATTCTGGGTCCATTTGTGTGAAAACAAGGTCCAATCAGGCTGAAACGCTACAAGAAGGTAGAATCTATTTAGTTGTAAGTGATCTGAACGTTTCAAGATGATCGCACATTCCTATAGGGGGTAAAACCATGTCCCAAAGGTCATCGGGCCTGGTGTCACTTTAAAGAAGTAGTCCAGTTACACCTTTGTGGGCTTATAACTTGGCTTCTGAATGTCCTAGAGAGGTTAGGTTTGTTTTAGTGTACTCCAATCAACAGCCCCTACAACCACAAAAAGGAATGGAGTAATTAGCACTTATGGTTTGTAAATGGCCCCCAGAATTATGTTGCACGAAGCACAATTTCACATCATTCTGGGTCCATTAGTGTGAAAACAAGGTCCAATCAGGCTGAAACGTTACAGGAAGGTAGAATCTATTGAGTTGTAAGTGATCTGAACGTTTCATGATGATAGCACTTTCCTAAGGGGGTCAAACCATGTCCCAAAGGTCACCGGATCTGGTGTCAATTTAAAGAAGTAGTCCAGTTACACATTTGTGGGCTTATAACTTGGCTTCTGAATGTCCTAGAGACATCAGGTTTGTTTTAGTATACTCCAATCAACAGCCCCTACAACCACAATAAGGAATGGAGTCATTAGCACTTATGGTTTTTAAATGGCACCCAGAATTATGTTGCACGAAGCACAATTTCACATCATTCTGGGTTCATTTGTGTGAAAACAAGGTACAATCAGGCTGAAACGTTACAGGAAGGTAGAATCTATTGAATTGTAAGTGATCTGAACGTTTCATGATGATAGCACTTTCCTAAGGGGGTCAAACGATGTCCCAAAGGTCACCGGGCCTGGTGTCACTTTAAAGAAGTAGTCCAGTTACACCTTTGTGGGATTATAACTTGGCTTCTGAATATCCTAGAGAGGTCAGGTTTGTTTTAGAGTACTCCAATTAGCAGCCCCATTACCACTAAAAGGAATGAAGTCATTAGCATTTATGGTTTGTAAATGGCACCCAGAATTATGTTGCACGAAGCACAATTTCACATCATTCTGGGTTCATTTGTGTGAAAACAAGGTCCAATCAGGCTGAAACGTTACAGGAAGGTAGAATCTATTTAGTTGTAAGTGATCTGAACGTTTCATGATGATAGCACTTTCCTAAGGGGGTCAAACCATGTCCCAAAGGTCACCGGGCCTGGTGTCACTTTAAAGAAGTAGTCCAGTTACACATTCGTGGGCTTATAACTTGGCTTCTGAATGTCCTAGAGAGATCAGGTTTGTTTTAATGTACTCCAATCAACAGCCCCTACAACCACAAAAAGGAATGGAGTCATTAGCACTTATGGTTTGTAAATGGCACCCAGAATTATGTTGCACGAAGCACAATTTCACATCCTTCTGGGTTCATTTGTGTGAAAACAAGGTCCAATCAGGCTGAAACGTTACAGGAAGGTAGAATCTATTGAGTTGCAAGTGATCTGAACGTTTCATGATGATAGCACTTTCCTAAGGGGGTCAAACCATGTCCCAAAAGTCACCGGATCTGGTGTCAATTTAAAGAAGTAGTCCAGTTACACATTTGTGGGCTTATAACTTGGCTTCTGAATGTCCTAGAGAGATCAGGTTTGTTTTAGTGTACTCCAATCAACAGCCCCTACAACCACAAAAATGCATGGAGTCATTAGCACTTATGGTTTGTAAATGGCACCCAGAATTATGTTGCACGAAGCACAATTTCACATCATTCTGGGTCCATTTGTGTGAAAACAAGGTCCAATCAGGCTGAAACGCTACAAGAAGGTAGAATCTATTGAGTTGTAAGAGATCTGAACATTTCAAGATGATCGCACATTCCTATAGGGGGTAAAACCATGTCCCAAAGGTCACCGGGCCTGGTGTCACTTTAAAGTAGTAGTCCTGTTACACCTTTTGGGCTTATAACTTGGCTTCTGAATGTCCTAGAGAGGTTAGTTTGTTTTAGTGTAGTCCAATCAACATCCCCTAAAACCACAAAAAGGAATGGAGTCATTAGCACTTATGGTTTGTAAATGGCACCCAGAATTATGTTGCACGAAGCACAATTTCACATCATTCTGGGTTCATTTGTGTGAAAACAAGGTCCAATCAGGCTGAAACGTTACAGGAAGGTAGAATCTATTGAGTTGTAAGTGATCTGAACGTTTCATGATGATAGCACTTTCCTAAGGGGGTCAAACCATGTCCCAAAGGTCACCGGATCTGGTGTCAATTTAAAGAAGTAGTCCAGTTACACATTTGTGGGCTTATAACTTGGCTTCTGAATGTCCTAGAGAGATCAGGTTTGTTTTAATGTACTCCAATCAACAGCCCCTACAACCACAAAAAGGAATGGAGTCATTAGCACTTAAGGTTTGTAAATGGCACCCAGAATTATGTTGCACGAAGCACAATTTCACATCATTCTGGGTCCATTTGTGTGAAAACAAGGTCCAATCAGGCTGAAACTCTACAAGAAGGTAGAATCTATTGAGTTGTAAGTGATCTAAATGTTTCAAGATGATCGCACATTCTTATAGGGGGTAAAACCATGTCCCAAAGGTCACCGGGCCTGGTGTCACTTTAAAGAAGTTGTCCAGTTACACCTTTGTGGGCTTATAACTTGGCTTCTGAATGTCCTAGAGAGGTCAAGTTTGTTTTAGTGTACTCCAATCAACAGCCCCAACAACCACAAAAAGGAATGGAGTCATTAGCACTTATGGTTTGTAAATGGCACCCAGAATTATGTTGCATGAAGCACAATTTCACATCATTCTGGGTTCATTTGTGTGAAAACAAGGTCCAATCAGGCTGAAACGTTACAGGACGGTAGAAACTATTGAGTTGTAAGTGATCTGAACGTTTCATGATGATAGCACTTTCCTAAGGGGGTCAAACCATGTCCCAAAGGTCACCGGATCTGGTGTCAATTTAAAGAAGTAGTCCAGTTACACATTTGTGGGCTTATAACTTGGCTTCTGAATGTCCTAGAGAGATCAGGTTTATTTTAGTGTACTCCAATCAACAGCCCCTACAACCACAAAAAGGAATGGAGTCATTAGCACTTATGGTTTTTAAATGGCACCCAGAATTATGTTGCACGAAGCACAATTTCACATCATTCTGGGTCCATTTGTGTGAAAACAAGGTCCAATCAGGCTGAAACGTTACAGGAAGGTAGAATCTATTGAGTTGTAAGTGATCTGAACGTTTCATGATGATAGCACTTTCCTAAGGGGGTCAAACCATGTCCCAAAGGTCACTGGATCTGGTGTCAATTTAAAGAAGTAGTTCAGTTACACATTTGTGGGCTTATAACTTGGCTTCTGAATGTGCTAGAGAGATCAGGTTTGTTTTAATGTACTCCAATCAACAGCCCCTACAACCACAAAAAGGAATGGAGTCATTAGCACTTATGGTTTGTAAGTGGCACCCAGAATTATGTTGCACGAAGCACAATTTCACATCATTCTGGGTCAATTTGTGTAAAAACAAGGTCCAATCCGGCTGAAACGCTACAAGAAGGTAGAATCTATTGAGTTGTAAGTGATCTGAACGTTTCAAGATGATCGCACATTCCTATAGGGGGTCAAACCATGTCCCAAAGGTCACCGGGCCAAGTGTCACTTTAAAGAAGTAGTCCAGTTACACCTTTGTGGGCTTATAACTTGGCTTCTGAATGTCCTAGAGAGGTTAGGTTTGTTTTAGTGTACTCCAATCAACAGCCCCTACAACCACAAAAAGGAATGGAGTCATTAGCACTTATGGTTTTTAAATGGCACCCAGAATTATGTTGCACGTAGCACAATTTCACATCATTCTGGGTTCATTTGTGTGAAAACAAGGTCCAATCAGGCTGAAACGTTACAGGAAGGTAGAATCTATTGCGTTGTAAGTGATCTGAACGTTTCATGATGATAGCACTTTCCTAAGGGGGTCAAACCATGTCCCAAAGGTCACCGGATCTGGTGTCAATTTAAAGAAGTAGTCCAGTTACACATATGTGGGCTTATAACTTGGCTTCTGAATGTCCTAGAGAGATCAGGTTTGTTTTAGTGTACTCCAATCAACAGCCCCTACAACCACAAAAAGGAATGGAGTCATTAGCACTTATGGTTTGTAAATGGCACCCAGAATTATGTTGCACGAAGCACAATTTCACATCATTCTGGGTCCATTTGTGTGAAAACAAGGTCCAATCAGGCTGAAACATTACAGGAAGGTAGAATCTATTAAATTGTAAGTGATCTGAACGTTTCATGATGATAGCACTTCCCTAAGGGGGTCAAACCATGTCCCAAAGGTCACCGGATCTGGTGTCTAAAGAAGTAGTCCAGTTACACATTTGTGGGCTTATAACTTGGCTTCTGAATGTCCTAGAGAGATCAGGTTTGTTTTAGTATACTCCAATCAACAGCCCCTACAACCACAAAAAGGAATGGAGTCATTAGCACTTATGGTTTTTAAATGGCACCCAGAATTATGTTGCACGAAGCACAATTTCACATCATTCTGGGTTCATTTGTGTGAAAACAAGGTCCAATCAGGCTGAAACGTTACAGGAAGGTAGAATCTATTGAGTTGTAAGTGATCTGAACGTTTCATGATGATAGCACTTTCCTAAGGGGGTCAAACCATGTCCCAAATGTCACCGGATCTGGTGTCAATTTAAAGTAGTAGTCCAGTTACACATTTGTGGGCTTATAACTTGGCTTCTGAATGTCCTGGAGAGGTCAGGTTTGTTTTAATGTACTCCAATCAACAGCCCCTACAACCACAAAAAGGAATGGAGTCATTAGCACTTATGGTTTGTAAATGGCACCCAGAATTATGTTGCACGAAGCAAAATTTCACATCATTCTGGGTTCATTTGTGTGAAAACAAGGTCCAATCAGGCAGAAACGTTACAGGAAGGTAGAATCTATTGAGTTGTAAGTGATCTGAACGTTTCATGATGATAGCACTTTCCTATAGGGGGTCAAACCATGTCCCAAAGGTCACCGGGCCTGGTGTCACTTTAAAGAAGTAGTCCAGTTACACCTTTGTGGGCTTATAACTTGGCTTCTGAATGTCCTAGAGAGATCAGGGTTGTTTTAGTGTACTCCAATCAACAGCCCCTACAACCACAAAAAGGAATGGAGTCATTAGCACTTATGGTTCTTAAATGGCACCCAGAATTATGTTGCACGAAGCACAATTTCACATCATTCTGGGTCCATTTGTGTGAAAACAAGGTCCAATCAGGCTGAAACGTTACAGGAAGGTAGAATCTATTGAGTTGTAAGTGATCTGAACGTTTCAAGATGATCGCACATTCCTATAGGGGGTAAAACCATGTCCCAAAGGTCACCGGGCCTGGTGTCACTTTAAAGAAGTAGTCCAGTTACATCTTTGTAGGCTTATAACTTGACTTCTGAATGTCCTAGAGAGATCAGGTTTGTTTTAATGTACTCCAATCAACAGCCCCTACAACCACAAAAAGGAATGGAGTCATTAGCACTTATGGTTTGTAAATGGCACCCAGAATTATGTTGCACGAAGCACAATTTCACATCATTCTGGGTTCATTTGTGTGAAAACAAGGTCCAATCAGGCTGAAACGTTACAGGAAGGTAGAATCTATTGAGTTGTAAGTGATCTGAACGTTTCAAGATGATCGCACATTCCTATAGGGGGTAAAACCATGTCCCAAAGGTCACCGGGCCTGGTGTCACTTTAAAGTAGTAGTCCTGTTACACCTTTTGGGCTTATAACTTGACTTCTGAATGTCCTAGAGAGGTTAGTTTGTTTTAGTGTAGTCCAATCAACAGCCCCTAAAACCACAAAAAGGAATGGAGTCATTAGCACTTATGGTTTGTAAATGGCACCCAGAATTATGTTGCACGAAGCACAATTTCACATCATTCTGGGTTCATTTGTGTGAAAACAAGGTCCAATCAGGCTGAAACGTTACAGGAAGGTAGAATCTATTGAGTTGTAAGTGATCTGAACGTTTCATGATGATAGCACTTTCCTAAGGGGGTCAAACCATGTCCCAAAGGTCACCGGATCTGGTGTCAATTTAAAGAAGTAGTCCAGTTACACATTTGTGGGCTTATAACTTGGCTTCTGAATGTCCTAGAGAGATCAGGTTTGTTTTAATGTACTCCAATCAACAGCCCCTACAACCACAAAAAGGAATGGAGTCATTAGCACTTAAGGTTTGTAAATGGCACCCAGAATTATGTTGCACGAAGCACAATTTCACATCATTCTGGGTCCATTTGTGTGAAAACAAGGTCCAATCAGGCTGAAACTCTACAAGAAGGTAGAATCTATTGAGTTGTAAGTGATCTAAATGTTTCAAGATGATCGCACATTCTTATAGGGGGTAAAACCATGTCCCAAAGGTCACCGGGCCTGGTGTCACTTTAAAGAAGTTGTCCAGTTACACCTTTGTGGGCTTATAACTTGGCTTCTGAATGTCCTAGAGAGGTCAAGTTTGTTTTAGTGTACTCCAATCAACAGCCCCAACAACCACAAAAAGGAATGGAGTCATTAGCACTTATGGTTTGTAAATGGCACCCAGAATTATGTTGCATGAAGCACAATTTCACATCATTCTGGGTTCATTTGTGTGAAAACAAGGTCCAATCAGGCTGAAACGTTACAGGACGGTAGAATCTATTGAGTTGTAAGTGATCTGAACGTTTCATGATGATAGCACTTTCCTAAGGGGGTCAAACCATGTCCCAAAGGTCACCGGATCTGGTGTCAATTTAAAGAAGTAGTCCAGTTACACATTTGTGGGCTTATAACTTGGCTTCTGAATGTCCTAGAGAGATCAGGTTTATTTTAGTGTACTCCAATCAACAGCCCCTACAACCACAAAAAGGAATGGAGTCATTAGCACTTATGGTTTTTAAATGGCACCCAGAATTATGTTGCACGAAGCACAATTTCACATCATTCTGGGTCCATTTGTGTGAAAACAAGGTCCAATCAGGCTGAAACGTTACAGGAAGGTAGAATCTATTGAGTAGTAAGTGATCTGAACGTTTCATGATGATAGCACTTTCCTAAGGGGGTCAAACCATGTCCCAAAGGTCACTGGATCTGGTGTCAATTTAAAGAAGTAGTTCAGTTACACATTTGTGGGCTTATAACTTGGCTTCTGAATGTGCTAGAGAGATCAGGTTTGTTTTAATGTACTCCAATCAACAGCCCCTACAACCACAAAAAGGAATGGAGTCATTAGCACTTATGGTTTGTAAGTGGCACCCAGAATTATGTTGCACGAAGCACAATTTCACATCATTCTGGGTCAATTTGTGTAAAAACAAGGTCCAATCCGGCTGAAACGCTACAAGAAGGTAGAATCTATTGAGTTGTAAGTGATCTGAACGTTTCAAGATGATCGCACATTCCTATAGGGGGTCAAACCATGTCCCAAAGGTCACCGGGCCAAGTGTCACTTTAAAGAAGTAGTCCAGTTACACCTTTGTGGGCTTATAACTTGGCTTCTGAATGTCCTAGAGAGGTTAGGTTTGTTTTAGTGTACTCCAATCAACAGCCCCTACAACCACAAAAAGGAATGGAGTCATTAGCACTTATGGTTTTTAAATGGCACCCAGAATTATGTTGCACGTAGCACAATTTCACATCATTCTGGGTTCATTTGTGTGAAAACAAGGTCCAATCAGGCTGAAACGTTACAGGAAGGTAGAATCTATTGCGTTGTAAGTGATCTGAACGTTTCATGATGATAGCACTTTCCTAAGGGGGTCAAACCATGTCCCAAAGGTCACCGGATCTGGTGTCAATTTAAAGAAGTAGTCCAGTTACACATATGTGGGCTTATAACTTGGCTTCTGAATGTCCTAGAGAGATCAGGTTTGTTTTAGTGTACTCCAATCAACAGCCCCTACAACCACAAAAAGGAATGGAGTCATTAGCACTTATGGTTTGTAAATGGCACCCAGAATTATGTTGCACGAAGCACAATTTCACATCATTCTGGGTCCATTTGTGTGAAAACAAGGTCCAATCAGGCTGAAACATTACAGGAAGGTAGAATCTATTAAATTGTAAGTGATCTGAACGTTTCATGATGATAGCACTTCCCTAAGGGGGTCAAACCATGTCCCAAAGGTCACCGGATCTGGTGTCTAAAGAAGTAGTCCAGTTACACATTTGTGGGCTTATAACTTGGCTTCTGAATGTCCTAGAGAGATCAGGTTTGTTTTAGTATACTCCAATCAACAGCCCCTACAACCACAAAAAGGAATGGAGTCATTAGCACTTGTGGTTTGTAAATGGCACCCAGAATTATGTTGCACGAAGCACAATTTCACATCATTCTGGGTCCATTTGTGTGAAAACAAGGTCCAATCAGGCTGAAACGTTACAGGAAGGTAGAATCTATTGAGTTGTAAGTGATCTGAACGTTTCATGATGATAGCACTTTCCTAAGGGGGTCAAACCATGTCCCAAAGGTCACTGGATCTGGTGTCAATGTCAGATGCTCCTCGGGGCGCGTCTTGCTTGGGGCCTCTCTCCTTGAGGCGCACAGTCAGACAGAGTGTTGACATGTGGCAAGACGCTCCTCGGGGCGCGTCTTGCTGGGGCTTCCCTCCTGGAGGCGCTCAGTCAGACCCAGTGCTTACATGTGGCAAGACGCTCCTCGGGGCGCGTCTTGCTTGGGCCTCTCTCCTGGAGGCGCTCAGTCAGACCCAGTGGTGACATGTGGCAAGACGCTCCTCGGGGCGCGTCTTGCTTGGGCCTCTCTCCTGGAGGCGCTCAGTCAGACCCAGTGGTGACATGTGGCAAGACGCTCCTCGGGGCGCGTCTTGCTTGGGCCTCTCTCCTGGAGGCGCTCAATCAGAGCGAGTGCTGACATGTGGCAAGACGCTCCTCGGGGCGCGTCTTGCTTGGGCCTCTCTCCTGGAGGCGCTCAGTCAGACCCAGTGGTGACATGTGGCAAGACGCTCCTCGGGGCGCGTCTTGCTTGGGCCTCTCTCCTGGAGGCGCTCAGTCAGACCCAGTGGTGACATGTGGCAAGACGCTCCTCGGGGCGCGTCTTGCTTGGGCTTCTCTCATGGAGGCCCTCAGTCAGACCCATTGTTGATATGTGGCAAGACGCTCCTCGGGGCGCGTCTTGCTTGGGCCTCTCTCCTGGAGGCGCTCAGTCAGACCGAGTGCTGACATGTGGAAAGACGCTGCTCGGGGCGCGTCTTGCTTGGGCCTCTCTCCTGAAGGCGCTCAGTCAGACCCAGTGCTTACATGTGGCAAGACGCTCCTCGGGGCGCGTCTTGCTTGGGCCTCTCTCCTGGAGGCGCTCAGTCAGACCCAGTGGTGACATGTGGCAAGACGCTCTTCGGGGCGCGTCTTGCTTGAGCCTCTCTCCTGGAGATGCTCAGTCAGTCCCAGTGTTGACACGTGACAAGACGCTCCTCGGGGCGCGTCTTGCTTGGGCTTCTCTCATGGAGGCCCTCAGTCAGACCCATTGTTAATATGTGGCAAGACGCTCCTCGGGGCGCGTCTTGCTTGGGCCTCTCTCCTGGAGGTGCTCAGTCAGACCGAGTGCTGACATGTGGCAAGACGCTCCTCGGGGCGCGTCTTGCTTGGGCTTCTCTCCTGGAGGCCCTCAGTCAGACCCATTGTTTACATGTGGCAAGACGCTCCTTGGGGCGCATCTTGCTTGGGCCTCTCTCCTGGAGGCCCTCTGTCAGCCCCAGTGTTGACATGTGTCATGACGCTCCTCGGGGTGCGTCTTGCTTGGGCCTCTCTCCTGGAGGCGCTCAGTCAGACCGAGTGCTGACATGTGGCAAGACGCTCCTCGGGGCGCGTCTTGCTTGGGCTTCTCTCCTGGAGGCCCTCAGTCAGACCCATTGTTGACATGTGGCATGACGCTCCTCGGGGCGCGTCTTGCTTGTGCTTCTCTCCTGGAGGCCCTCAGTCAGACCCATTGTTGACATGTGGCAAGACGCTCCTCGGGGCGCGTCTTGCTTGGGCCTCTCTCCTGGAGGCGCTCAGTCAGACCGAGTGCTGACATGTGGCAAGACGCTCCTCGGGACGCGTCTTGCTTGGGCTTCTCTCCTGGAGGCCCTCAGTCAGACTCATTGTTGACATGTGGCAAGACGCTCCTCGGGGCGCGTCTTGCTTGGGCCTCTGTCCTGGAGGCGCTCAGTCAGACCCAGTGGTGACATGTGACAAGACGCTCCTCGGGGCACGTCTTGCTTGGGCTTCTCTCATGGAGGCCCTCAGTCAGATCCATTGTTGATATGTGGCAAGACGCTCCTCGGGGCGCGTCTTGCTTGGGCCTCTCTCCTGGAGGCGCTCAGTCAGACCGAGTGCTGACATGTGGCAAGACGCTCCTCGGGGCGCGTCTTGCTGGGGCTTCCCTCCTGGAGGCGCTCAGTCAGACCCAGTGCTTACATGTGGCAAGACGCTCCTCGGGGCGCGTCTTGCTTGGGCCTCTCTCCTGGAGGCGCTCAGTCAGACCCAGTGGTGACATGTGGCAAGACGCTCCTCGTGGCGCGTCTTGCTTGGGCCTCTCTCCTGGAGGCGCTCAGTCAGACCCAGTGGTGACATGTGGCAAGACGCTCCTCGGGGC
Organism: Nothobranchius furzeri; assembly: GCF_043380555.1. Lineage (NCBI taxonomy): Eukaryota > Metazoa > Chordata > Actinopteri > Cyprinodontiformes > Nothobranchiidae > Nothobranchius > Nothobranchius furzeri. The sequence goes on from NW_027223061.1 coordinate 350,754, forward strand.
GCGTCTTGCTTGGGCCTCTCTCCTGGAGGCGCTCAATCAGAGCGAGTGCTGACATGTGGCAAGACGCTCCTCGGGGCGCGTCTTGCTTGGGCCTCTCTCCTGGAGGCGCTCAGTCAGACCCAGTGGTGACATGTGGCAAGACGCTCCTCGGGGCGCGTCTTGCTTGGGCCTCTCTCCTGGAGGCGCTCAGTCAGACCCAGTGGTGACATGTGGCAAGACGCTCCTCGGGGCGCGTCTTGCTTGGGCTTCTCTCATGGAGGCCCTCAGTCAGACCCATTGTTGATATGTGGCAAGACGCTCCTCGGGGCGCGTCTTGCTTGGGCCTCTCTCCTGGAGGCGCTCAGTCAGACCGAGTGCTGACATGTGGAAAGACGCTGCTCGGGGCGCGTCTTGCTTGGGCCTCTCTCCTGAAGGCGCTCAGTCAGACCCAGTGCTTACATGTGGCAAGACGCTCCTCGGGGCGCGTCTTGCTTGGGCCTCTCTCCTGGAGGCGCTCAGTCAGACCCAGTGGTGACATGTGGCAAGACGCTCTTCGGGGCGAGTCTTGCTTGAGCCTCTCTCCTGGAGATGCTCAGTCAGTCCCAGTGTTGACACGTGACAAGACGCTCCTCGGGGCGCGTCTTGCTTGGGCTTCTCTCATGGAGGCCCTCAGTCAGACCCATTGTTAATATGTGGCAAGACGCTCCTCGGGGCGCGTCTTGCTTGGGCCTCTCTCCTGGAGGTGCTCAGTCAGACCGAGTGCTGACATGTGGCAAGACGCTCCTCGGGGCGCGTCTTGCTTGGGCTTCTCTCCTGGAGGCCCTCAGTCAGACCCATTGTTTACATGTGGCAAGACGCTCCTTGGGGCGCATCTTGCTTGGGCCTCTCTCCTGGAGGCCCTCTGTCAGCCCCAGTGTTGACATGTGTCATGACGCTCCTCGGGGTGCGTCTTGCTTGGGCCTCTCTCCTGGAGGCGCTCAGTCAGACCGAGTGCTGACATGTGGCAAGACGCTCCTCGGGGCGCGTCTTGCTTGGGCTTCTCTCCTGGAGGCCCTCAGTCAGACCCATTGTTGACATGTGGCAAGACGCTCCTCGGGGCGCGTCTTGCTTGTGCTTCTCTCCTGGAGGCCCTCAGTCAGACCCATTGTTGACATGTGGCAAGACGCTCCTCGGGGCGCGTCTTGCTTGGGCCTCTCTCCTGGAGGCGCTCAGTCAGACCGAGTGCTGACATGTGGCAAGACGCTCCTCGGGACGCGTCTTGCTTGGGCTTCTCTCCTGGAGGCCCTCAGTCAGACTCATTGTTGACATGTGGCAAGACGCTCCTCGGGGCGCGTCTTGCTTGGGCCTCTGTCCTGGAGGCGCTCAGTCAGACCCAGTGGTGACATGTGACAAGACGCTCCTCGGGGCGCGTCTTGCTTGGGCTTCTCTCATGGAGGCCCTCAGTCAGATCCATTGTTGATATGTGGCAAGACGCTCCTCGGGGCGCGTCTTGCTTGGGCCTCTCTCCTGGAGGCGCTCAGTCAGACCGAGTGCTGACATGTGGCAAGACGCTCCTCGGGGCGCGTCTTGCTTGGGGCCTCTCTCCTGGAGGCGCTCAGTCAGACCCAGTGGTGACATGTGACAAGACGCTCCTCGGGGCGCGTCTTGCTTGGGCTTCTCTCATGGAGGCCCTCAGTCAGATCCATTGTTGATATGTGGCAAGATGCTCCTCGGGGCGCGTCTTGCTTGGGGCCTCTCTCCTTGAGGCGCACAGTCAGACAGAGTGCTGACATGTGGCAAGACGCTCCTCGGGGCGCGTCTTGCTTGGGCCTCTCTCCTGGAGGCGCTCAGTCAGACCCAGTGGTGACATGTGGCAAGACGCTCCTCGGGGCGCGTCTTGCTTGGGCCTCTCTCCTGGAGGCGCTCAGTCAGACCCAGTGGTGACATGTGGCAAGACGCTCCTCGGGGCGCGTCTTGCTTGGGCCTCTCTCCTGGAGGCGCTCAATCAGACCGAGTGCTGACATGTGGCAAGACGCTCCTCGGGGCGCGTCTTGCTTGGGCCTCTCTCCTGGAGGCGCTCAGTCAGACCCAGTGGTGACATGTGGCAAGACGCTCCTCGGGGCGCGTCTTGCTTGGGCCTCTCTCCTGGAGGCGCTCAGTCAGACCCAGTGGTGACATGTGGCAAGACGCTCCTCGGGGCGTGTCTTGCTTGGGCTTCTCTCATGGAGGCCCTCAGTCAGACCCATTGTTGATATGTGGCAAGACGCTCCTCGGGGCACGTCTTGCTTGGGCCTCTCTCCTGGAGGCGCTCAGTCAGACCGAGTGCTGACATGTGGCAAGACGCTCCTCGGGGCGCGTCTTGCTTGGGCTTCTCTCCTGGAGGCCCTCAGTCAGACCCATTGTTTACATGTGGCAAGACGCTCCTTTGGGCGCATCATGCTTGGGCTTCTCTCCTGGAGGCCCTCAGTCAGACCCATTGTTGACATGTGGCAAGACGCTCCTCGGGGCGCGTCTTGCTTGGGCCTCTCTCCTGGAGGCGCTCAGTCAGACCGAGTGCTGACATGTGGCAAGACGCTCCTCGGGACGCGTTTTGCTTGGGCTTCTCTCCTGGAGGCCCTCAGTCAGACTCATTGTTGACATGTGGCAAGACGCTCCTCGGGGCGCGTCTTGCTTGGGCCTCTGTCCTGGAGGCGCTCAGTCAGACCCAGTGGTGACATGTGACAAGACGCTCCTCGGGGCGCGTCTTGCTTGGGCTTCTCTCATGGAGGCCCTCAGTCAGATCCATTGTTGATATGTGGCAAGACGCTCCTCGGGGCGCGTCTTGCTTGGGCCTCTCTCCTGGAGGCGCTCAGTCAGACCGAGTGCTGACATGTGGCAAGACGCTCCTCGGGGCGCGTCTTGCTTGGGGCCTCTCTCCTGGAGGCGCTCAGTCAGACCCAAAGGTGACATGTGACAAGACGCTCCTCGGGGCACGTCTTGCTTGGGCTTCTCTCATGGAGGCCCTCAGTCAGATCCATTGTTGATATGTGGCAAGATGCTCCTCGGGGCGCGTCTTGCTTGGGGCCTCTCTCCTTGAGGCGCACAGTCAGACAGAGTGCTGACATGTGGCAAGACGCTCCTCGGGGCGCGTCTTGCTGGGGCTTCTCTCCTGGAGGCCCTCAGTCAGACCCATTGTTGACATGTGGCAAGACGCTCCTCGGGGCGCGTCTTGCTTGGGCCTCTCTCCTGGAGGCGCTCAGTCAGACCGAGTGCTGACATGTGGCAAGACGCTCCTCGGGACGCGTTTTGCTTGGGCTTCTCTCCTGGAGGCCCTCAGTCAGACTCATTGTTGACATGTGGCAAGACGCTCCTCGGGGCGCGTCTTGCTTGGGCCTCTGTCCTGGAGGTGCTCAGTCAGACCCAGTGGTGACATGTGACAAGACGCTCCTCGGGGCGCGTCTTGCTTGGGCTTCTCTCATGGAGGCCCTCAGTCAGATCCATTGTTGATATGTGGCAAGACGCTCCTCGGGGCGCGTCTTGCTTGGGCCTCTCTCCTGGAGGCGCTCAGTCAGACCGAGTGCTGACATGTGGCAAGACGCTCCTCGGGGCGCGTCTTGCTTGGGGCCTCTCTCCTGGAGGCGCTCAGTCAGACCCAAAGGTGACATGTGACAAGACGCTCCTCGGGGCGCGTCTTGCTTGGGCTTCTCTCATGGAGGCCCTCAGTCAGATCCATTGTTGATATGTGGCAAGATGCTCCTCGGGGCGCGTCTTGCTTGGGGCCTCTCTCCTTGAGGCGCACAGTCAGACAGAGTGCTGACATGTGGCAAGACGCTCCTCGGGGCGCGTCTTGCTGGGGCTTCTCTCCTGGAGGCGCTCAGTCAGACCCAGTGCTTACATGTGGCAAGACGCTCCTCGGGGCGCGTCTTGCTTGGGCCTCTCTCCTGGAGGCGCTCAGTCAGACCCAGTGGTGACATGTGGCAAGACGCTCCTCGGGGCGCGTCTTGCTTGGGCCTCTCTCCTGGAGGCGCTCAGTCAGACCCAGTGGTGACATGTGGCAAGACGCTCCTCGGGGCGCGTCTTGCTTGGGCCTCTCTCCTGGAGAAGCTCAATCAGACCGAGTGCTGACATGTGGCAAGACGCTCCTCGGGGCGCGTCTTGCTTGGGCCTCTCTCCTGGAGGCGCTCAGTCAGACCCAGTGGTGACATGTGGCAAGACGCTCCTCGGGGCGCGTCTTGCTTGGGCCTCTCTCCTGGAGGCGCTCAGTCAGACCCAGTGGTGACATGTGGCAAGACGCTCCTCGGGGCGCGTCTTGCTTGGGCTTCTCTCATGGAGGCCCTCAGTCAGACCCATTGTTGACATGTGGCAAGACGCTCCTCGGGGCGCGTCTTGCTTGGGCCTCTCTCCTGGAGGCGCTCAGTCAGACCGAGTGCTGACATGTGGCAAGACGCTCCTCGGGACGCGTTTTGCTTGGGCTTCTCTCCTGGAGGCCCTCAGTCAGACTCATCGTTGACATGTGGCAAGACGCTCCTCGGGGCGCGTCTTGCTTGGGCCTCTGTCCTGGAGGCGCTCAGTCAGACCCAGTGGTGACATGTGACAAGACGCTCCTCGGGGCGCGTCTTGCTTGGGCTTCTCTCATGGAGGCCCTCAGTCAGATCCATTGTTGATATGTGGCAAGACGCTCCTCGGGGCGCGTCTTGCTTGGGCCTCTCTCCTGGAGGCGCTCAGTCAGACCGAGTGCTGACATGTGGCAAGACGCTCCTCGGGGCGCGTCTTGCTTGGGGCCTCTCTCCTGGAGGCGCTCAGTCAGACCCAAAGGTGACATGTGACAAGACGCTCCTCGGGGCACGTCTTGCTTGGGCTTCTCTCATGGAGGCCCTCAGTCAGATCCATTGTTGATATGTGGCAAGATGCTCCTCGGGGCGCGTCTTGCTTGGGGCCTCTCTCCTTGAGGCGCACAGTCAGACAGAGTGCTGACATGTGGCAAGACGCTCCTCGGGGCGCGTCTTGCTGGGGCTTCTCTCCTGGAGGCCCTCAGTCAGACCCATTGTTGACATGTGGCAAGACGCTCCTCGGGGCGCGTCTTGCTTGGGCCTCTCTCCTGGAGGCGCTCAGTCAGACCGAGTGCTGACATGTGGCAAGACGCTCCTCGGGACGCGTTTTGCTTGGGCTTCTCTCCTGGAGGCCCTCAGTCAGACTCATTGTTGACATGTGGCAAGACGCTCCTCGGGGCGCGTCTTGCTTGGGCCTCTGTCCTGGAGGCGCTCAGTCAGACCCAGTGGTGACATGTGACAAGACGCTCCTCGGGGCGCGTCTTGCTTGGGCTTCTCTCATGGAGGCCCTCAGTCAGATCCATTGTTGATATGTGGCAAGACGCTCCTCGGGGCGCGTCTTGCTTGGGCCTCTCTCCTGGAGGCGCTCAGTCAGACCGAGTGCTGACATGTGGCAAGACGCTCCTCGGGGCGCGTCTTGCTTGGGGCCTCTCTCCTGGAGGCGCTCAGTCAGACCCAAAGGTGACATGTGACAAGACGCTCCTCGGGGCGCGTCTTGCTTGGGCTTCTCTCATGGAGGCCCTCAGTCAGATCCATTGTTGATATGTGGCAAGATGCTCCTCGGGGCGCGTCTTGCTTGGGGCCTCTCTCCTTGAGGCGCACAGTCAGACAGAGTGCTGACATGTGGCAAGACGCTCCTCGGGGCGCGTCTTGCTGGGGCTTCTCTCCTGGAGGCGCTCAGTCAGACCCAGTGCTTACATGTGGCAAGACGCTCCTCGGGGCGCGTCTTGCTTGGGCCTCTCTCCTGGAGGCGCTCAGTCAGACCCAGTGGTGACATGTGGCAAGACGCTCCTCGGGGCGCGTCTTGCTTGGGCCTCTCTCCTGGAGGCGCTCAGTCAGACCCAGTGGTGACATGTGGCAAGACGCTCCTCGGGGCGCGTCTTGCTTGGGCCTCTCTCCTGGAGAAGCTCAATCAGACCGAGTGCTGACATGTGGCAAGACGCTCCTCGGGGCGCGTCTTGCTTGGGCCTCTCTCCTGGAGGCGCTCAGTCAGACCCAGTGGTGACATGTGGCAAGACGCTCCTCGGGGCGCGTCTTGCTTGGGCCTCTCTCCTGGAGGCGCTCAGTCAGACCCAGTGGTGACATGTGGCAAGACGCTCCTCGGGGCGCGTCTTGCTTGGGCTTCTCTCATGGAGGCCCTCAGTCAGACCCATTGTTGATATGTGGCAAGACGCTCCTCGGGGCGCGTCTTGCTTGGGCCTATCTCCTGGAGGCGCTCAGTCAGACCGAGTGCTGACATGTGGAAAGACGCTGCTCGGGGCGCGTCTTGCTTGGGCTTCTCTCCTGGAGGCCCTGAGTCAGACCCATTGTTTACATGTGGCAAGACGCTCCTTTGGGCGCATCTTGCTTGGGCTTTTCTCCTGGAGGCCCTCTGTCAGACCCATTGTTGACATGTGGCAAGACGCTCCTCGGGGCGCGTCTTGCTTGGGCCTCTCTCCTGAAGGCGCTCAGTCAGACCCAGTGCTTACATGTGGCAAGACGCTCCTCGGGGCGCGTCTTGCTTGGGCCTCTCTCCTGGAGGCGCTCAGTCAGACCCAGTGGTGACATGTGGCAAGACTCTCTTCGGGGCGCGTCTTGCTTGAGCCTCTCTCCTGGAGATGCTCAGTCAGTCCCAGTGTTGACACGTGACAAGACGCTCCTCGGGGCGCGTCTTGCTTGGGCTTCTCTCATGGAGGCCCTCAGTCAGACCCATTGTTAATATGTGGCAAGACGCTCCTCGGGGCGCGTCTTGCTTGGGCCTCTCTCCTGGAGGCGCTCAGTCAGACCGAGTGCTGACATGTGGCAAGACGCTCCTCGGGGCGCGTCTTGCTTGGGCTTCTCTCCTGGAGGCCCTCAGTCAGACCCATTGTTTACATGTGGCAAGACGCTCCTTGGGGCGCATCTTGCTTGGGCCTCTCTCCTGGAGGCCCTCTGTCAGCCCCAGTGTTGACATGTGTCATGACGCTCCTCGGGGTGCGTCTTGCTTGGGCCTCTCTCCTGGAGGCGCTCAGTCAGACCGAGTGCTGACATGTGGCAAGACGCTCCTCGGGGCGCGTCTTGCTTGGGCTTCTCTCCTATAGGCCCTCAGTCAGACCCATTGTTGACATGTGGCAAGACGCTCCTCGGGGCGCGTCTTGCTTGTGCTTCTCTCCTGGAGGCCCTCAGTCAGACCCATTGTTTACATGTGGCAAGACGCTCCTCGGGGCGCATCTTGCTTGGGCCTCTCTCCTGGAGGCCCTCAGTCAGACCCAGAGCTTACATGTGGCAAGACGCTCCTCGGGGCGCGTCTTGCTGGGGCTTCTCTCCTGGAGACGTTCAGTCAGACTGAGTGCTGACACGTGGCAAGACGCTCCTCGGGGCGCGTCTTGCTTGGGCCTCTCTCCTGGAGACGCTCAGTCAGACCCAGTGTTGACACGTGACAAGACGCTCCTCGGGGCGCGTCTTGCTTGGGCTTCTCTCATGGAGGCCCTCAGTCAGACCCATTGTTGATATGTGGCAAGACGCTCCTCGGGGCGCGTCTTGCTTGGGCTTCTCTCCTCGAGGCGCTCAGTCAGACCGAGTGCTGAGATGTGGCAAGACGCTCCTCGGGGCGCGTCTTGCTTGGGCTTCTCTCCTGGAGGCCCTCAGTCAGACCCATTGTTTACATGTGGCAAGACGCTCCTTGGGGCGCATCTTGCTTGGGCCTCTCTCCTGGAGGCCCTCTGTCAGCCCCAGTGTTGACATGTGTCAAGACGCTCCTCGGGGTGCGTCTTGCTTGGGCCTCTCTCCTGGAGGCGCTCAGTCAGACCGAGTGCTGACATGTGGCAAGACGCTCCTCGGGGCGCGTCTTGCTTGGGCTTCTCTCCTGGAGGCCCTCAGTCAGACCCATTGTTGACATGTGGCAAGACACTCCTCGGGACGCGTCTTGCTTGGGCTTCTCTCCTGGAGGCCCTCAGTCAGACTCATTGTTGACATGTGGCAAGACACTCCTCGGGACGCGTCTTGCTTGGGCCTCTCTCCTGGAGGCGCTCAGTCAGACCGAGTGCTGACATAAGGCAAGACGCTCCTCGGGGCGTGTCTTGCTGGGGCCTCTCTCCTGGAGGCGCTCAGTCAGACCCCATGCTTACATGTGGCAAGACGCTCCTCGGGGCGCGTCTTGCTGGGGCTTCTCTCCTGGAGGCGTTCAGTCAGACCGAGTGCTGACATGTGGCAAGACACTCCTCGGGACGCGTCTTGCTTGGGCTTCTCTCCTGGAGGCCCTCAGTCAGACTCATTGTTGACATGTGGCAAGACGCTCCTCGGGGCGCGTCTTGCTTGGGCCTCTCTCCTGGAGGCGCTCAGTCAGACCCAGTGGTGACATGTGGCAAGACGCTCCTCGGGGCGCGTCTTGCTTGGGCCTCTCTCCTGGAGACGCTCAGTGAGACCCACTGTTGACACGTGACAAGACGCTCCTCGGGGCGCGTCTTGCTTGGGCTTCTCTCATGGAGGCCCTTAGTCAGACCCATTGTTGATATGTGGCAAGACGCTCCTCGGGGAGAGTCTTGCTTGGGCCTCTCTCCTGGAGGTGCTCAGTCAGACCCAGTGTTGACATGGTGCAAGACGCTCCTCGGGGCGCGTCTTGCTTGGGCTTCTCTCTTGGAGGCCCTCAGTCAGACCCATTGTTTACATGTGGCAAGACGCTCCTCAGGGCGCATCTTGCTTGGGCCTCTCTCCTGGAGGCCCTCTGTCAGCCCCAGTGTTGACATGTGTCAAGACGCTCCTCGGGGTGCGTCTTGCTTGGGCCTCTCTCCTGGAGTCGCTCAGTCAGACCGAGTGCTGACATGTGGCAAGATGCTCCTCGGGGCGCGTCTTGCTTGGGCTTCTCTCCTGGAGGCCCTCAGTCAGACCCATTGTTGACATGTGGCAAGACGCTCCTCGGGGCGCGTCTTGCTTGGGCCTCTCTCCTGGAGGCGCTCAGTCAGACCGAATGCTGACATAAGGCAAGACGCTCCTCGGGGCGCGTCTTGCTGGGGCCTCTCTCCTGGAGGCGCTCAGTCAGACCCAGTGCTTACATGTGGCAAGACGCTCCTCGGGGCATGTCTTGCTGGGTTTTCTCTCCTGGAGGCGTTCAGTCAGACCGAGTGCTGACATGTGGCAAGACGCACCTCGGGGCGCGTCTTGCTTGGGCTTCTCTCCTGGAGGCGTTCAGTCAGACCGAGTGCTGACATGTGGTAAGACGCTCCTCGGGGCGCGTCTTGCTGGGGCTTCTCTCCTGGAGGCGCTCAGTCAGACCCAGTGCTTACATGTGGCAAGACGCTCCTCGGGGCGCGTCTTGCTTGGGCCTCTCTCCTGGAGGCGCTCAGTCAGACCCAGTGGTGACATGTGGCAAGACGCTCCTCGGGGCGCGTCTTGCTTGGGCCTCTCTCCTGGAGACGCTCAGTCAGACCGAGTGTTGACACGTGGCAAGACGCTCCTCGGGGCGCGTCTTGCTTGGGCCTCTCTCCTGGAGGCGCTCAGTCAGACCCAGTGGTGACACGTGGCAAGACGCTCCTCGGGGCGCATCTTGCTTGGGCGTCTCTCATGGAGGCCCTCAGTCAGACCCATTGTTGATATGTGGCAAGACGCTCCTCGGGGCTCGTCTTGCTTGGGCCTCTCTCCTGGAGGCGCTCAGTCAGACCGAGTGCTGACATGTGGCAAGACGCTCCTCGGGGCGCGTCTTGCTTGGGCTTCTCTCCTGGAGGCCCTCAGTCAGACCCATTGTTTACATGTGGCAAGACGCTCCTTTGGGCGCATCTTGCTTGGGCTTCTCTCCTGTAGGCCCTCAGTCAGACCCATTGTTGACATGTGGCAAGACGCTCCGCGGGGCGCGTCTTGCTTGGGCCTCTCTCCTGGAGGCGCTCAGTCAGACCGAGTGCTGACATAAGGCAAGACGCTCCTCGGGGCGCGTCTTGCTGGGGCCTCTCTCCTGGAGGCGCTCAGTCAGACCCAGAGCTTACATGTGGCAAGACGCTCCTCGGGGCGCGTCTTGCTGGGGCTTCTCTCCTGGAGGCGTTCAGTCAGACTGAGTGCTGACACGTGGCAAGACGCTCCTCGGGGCGCGTCTTGCTTGGGCTTCTCTCCTGGAGGCCCTCAGTCAGACTCATTGTTGACATGTGGAAAGATGCTCCTCGGGGCGCGTCTTGCTTGGGGCCTCTCTCCTGGAGGCGCACAGTCAGACAGAGTGCTGACATGTGGCAAGACGCTCCTCGGGGCGCGTCTTGCTGGGGCTTCTCTCCTGGAGGCGCTCAGTCAGACTCATTGTTGACATGTGGCAAGACGCTCCTCGGGGCGCGTCTTGCTTGGGCCTCTCTCCTGGAGGCTCTCAGTCAGACCCATTGTTGATATGTGGCAAGACGCTCCTCGGGGCGCGTCTTGCTGGGGCTTCTCTCCTAGAGGCGTTCAGTCAGACCGAGTGCCGACATGTGGCAAGACGCTCCTCGGGGCGCGTCTTGCTTGGGCCTCTCTCCTGAAGGCGCTCAGTCAGCCCCAGTGCTTACATGTGGCAAGACGCTCCTCGGGGCGCGTCTTGCTTGGGCCTCTCTCCTGGAGGCGCTCAGTCAGACCCAGTGGTGACATGTGGCAAGACGCTCTTCGGGGCGCGTCTTGCTTGAGCCTCTCTCCTGGAGATGCTCAGTCAGTCCCAGTGTTGACACGTGACAAGACGCTCCTCGGGGCGCGTCTTGCTTGGGCTTCTCTCATGGAGGCCCTCAGTCAGACCCATTGTTAATATGTGGCAAGACGCTCCTCGGGGCGCGTCTTGCTTGGGCCTCTCTCCTGGAGGCGCTCAGTCAGACCGAGTGCTGACATGTGGCAAGACGCTCCTCGGGGCGCGTCTTGCTTGGGCTTCTCTCCTGGAGGCCCTCAGTCAGACCCATTGTTTACATGTGGCAAGACGCTCCTTGGGGCGCATCTTGCTTGGGCCTCTCTCCTGGAGGCCCTCTGTCAGCCCCAGTGTTGACATGTGTCATGACGCTCCTCGGGGTGCGTCTTGCTTGGGCCTCTCTCCTGGAGGCGCTCAGTCAGACCGAGTGCTGACATGTGGCAAGACGCTCCTCGGGGCGCGTCTTGCTTGGGCTTCTCTCCTGGAGGCCCTCAGTCAGACCCATTGTTGACATGTGGCAAGACGCTCCTCGGGGCGCGTCTTGCTTGGGCCTCTCTCCTGGAGGCCCTCAGTCAGACCCAGAGCTTACATGTGGCAAGACGCTCCTCGGGGCGCGTCTTGCTGGGGCTTCTCTCCTGGAGACGTTCAGTCAGACTGAGTGCTGACACGTGGCAAGACGCTCCTCGGGGCGCGTCTTGCTTGGGCCTCTCTCCTGGAGACGCTCAGTCAGACCCAGTGGTGACATGTGGCAAGACGCTCCTCGGGGCGCGTCTTGCTTGGGCCTCTCTCCTGGAGGCGCTCAGTCAGACCCATTGTTGACATGTGACAAGACGCTCCTCGGGGCGCATCTTGCTTGGGCTTCTCTCCTGGAGGCCCTCAGTCAGACCCATTGTTGACATGTGGCAAGACGCTCCTCGGGGCGCGTCTTGCTTGGGCCTCTCTCCTGGAGGCGCTCAGTCAGACCGAGTGCTGACATAAGGCAAGACGCTCCTCAGGGCGTGTCTTGCTGGGGCCTCTTTCTTGGAGGCGCTCAGTCAGACCCAGTGCTTACATGTGGCAAGACGCTCCTCGGGGCGCGTCTTGCTTGGGCCTCTCTCCTGGAGGCACTCAGTCAGACCCAGTGGTGAAATGTGGCAAGACGCTCTTCGGGGCGCGTCTTGCTTGGGCCTCTCTCCTGGAGATGCTCAGTCAGACCCAGTGTTGAAACGTGACAAGGCGCTCCTCGGGGCGCGTCTTGCTTGGGCTTCTCTCATGGAGGCCCTCAGTCAGACCCATTGTTGTTATGTGGCAAGACGCTCCTCGGGGCGCGTCTTGCTTGGGCCTCTCTCCTGGAGGCGCTCGGTCAGACCCAGTGGTGACATGTGGCAAGACGCTCCTCGGGGCGCGTCTTGCTTGGGCTTCTCTCATGGAGGCCCTCAGTCAGACCCATGGTTGATATGTGGCAAGACGCTCCTCGGGGCACGTCTTGCTTGGGCCTCTCTCCTGGAGGCGCTCAGTCAGACCGAGTGCTGACATGTGGCAAGACGCTCCTCGGGGCGCGTCTTGCTTGGGCTTCTCTCCTGGAGGCCCTCAGTCAGACCCATTGTTTACATGTGGCAAGACGCTCCTTTGGGCGCATCATGCTTGGGCCTCTGTCCTGGAGGCGCTCAGTCAGACCCAGTGGTGACATGTGACAAGACGCTCCTCGGGGCGCGTCTTGCTTGGGCTTCTCTCATGGAGGCCCTCAGTCAGATCCATTGTTGATATGTGGCAAGACGCTCCTCGGGGCGCGTCTTGCTTGGGCCTCTCTCCTGGAGGCGCTCAGTCAGACCGAGTGCTGACATGTGGCAAGACGCTCCTCGGGGCGCGTCTTGCTTGGGGCCTCTCTCCTGGAGGCGCTCAGTCAGACCCAAAGGTGACATGTGACAAGACGCTCCTCGGGGCGCGTCTTGCTTGGGCTTCTCTCATGGAGGCCCTCAGTCAGATCCATTGTTGATATGTGGCAAGATGCTCCTCGGGGCGCGTCTTGCTTGGGGCCTCTCTCCTTGAGGCGCACAGTCAGACAGAGTGCTGACATGTGGCAAGACGCTCCTCGGGGCGCGTCTTGCTGGGGCTTCTCTCCTGGAGGCGCTCAGTCAGACCCAGTGCTTACATGTGGCAAGACGCTCCTCGGGGCGCGTCTTGCTTGGGCCTCTCTCCTGGAGGCGCTCAGTCAGACCCAGTGGTGACATGTGGCAAGACGCTCCTCGGGGCGCGTCTTGCTTGGGCCTCTCTCCTGGAGGCGCTCAGTCAGACCCAGTGGTGACATGTGGCAAGACGCTCCTCGGGGCGCGTCTTGCTTGGGCCTCTCTCCTGGAGGCGCTCAATCAGACCGAGTGCTGACATGTGGCAAGACGCTCCTCGGGGCGCGTCTTGCTTGGGCCTCTCTCCTGGAGGCGCTCAGTCAGACCCAGTGGTGACATGTGGCAAGACGCTCCTCGGGGCGCGTCTTGCTTGGGCCTCTCTCCTGGAGGCGCTCAGTCAGACCCAGTGGTGACATGTGGCAAGACGCTCCTCGGGGCGCGTCTTGCTTGGGCTTCTCTCATGGAGGCCCTCAGTCAGACCCATTGTTGATATGTGGCAAGACGCTCCTCGGGGCGCGTCTTGCTTGGGCCTCTCTCCTGGAGGCGCTCAGTCAGACCGAGTGCTGACATGTGGAAAGACGCTGCTCGGGGCGCGTCTTGCTTGGGCTTCTCTCCTGGAGGCCCTGAGTCAGACCCATTGTTTACATGTGGCAAGACGCTCCTTTGGGCGCATCTTGCTTGGGCTTTTCTCCTGGAGGCCCTCCATCAGACCCATTGTTGACATGTGGCAAGACGCTCCTCGGGGCGCGTCTTGCTTGGGCCTCTCTCCTGAAGGCGCTCAGTCAGACCCAGTGCTTACATGTGGCAAGACGCTCCTCGGGGCGCGTCTTGCTTGGGCCTCTCTCCTGGAGGCGCTCAGTCAGACCCAGTGGTGACATGTGGCAAGACGCTCTTCGGGGCGCGTCTTGCTTGAGCCTCTCTCCTGGAGATGCTCAGTCAGTCCCAGTGTTGACACGTGACAAGACGCTCCTCGGGGCGCGTCTTGCTTGGGCTTCTCTCATGGAGGCCCTCAGTCAGACCCATTGTTAATATGTGGCAAGACGCTCCTCGGGGCGCGTCTTGCTTGGGCCTCTCTCCTGGAGGCGCTCAGTCAGACCGAGTGCTGACATGTGGCAAGACGCTCCTCGGGGCGCGTCTTGCTTGGGCTTCTCTCCTGGAGGCCCTCAGTCAGACCCATTGTTTACATGTGGCAAGACGCTCCTCGGGGCGCATCTTGCTTGGGCCTCTCTCCTGGAGGCCCTCAGTCAGACCCAGAGCTTACATGTGGCAAGACGCTCCTCGGGGCGCATCTTGCTGGGGCTTCTCTCCTGGAGACGTTCAGTCAGACTGAGTGCTGACACGTGGCAAGACGCTCCTCGGGGCGCGTCTTGCTTGGGCCTCTCTCCTGGAGACGCTCAGTCAGACCCAGTGTTGACACGTGACAAGACGCTCCTCGGGGCGCGTCTTGCTTGGGCTTCTCTCATGGAGGCCCTCAGTCAGACCCATTGTTGATATGTGGCAAGACGCTCCTCGGGGCGCGTCTTGCTTGGGCTTCTCTCCTCGAGGCGCTCAGTCAGACCGAGTGCTGAGATGTGGCAAGACGCTCCTCGGGGCGCGTCTTGCTTGGGCTTCTCTCCTGGAGGCCCTCAGTCAGACCCATTGTTTACATGTGGCAAGACGCTCCTCGGGGCGCATCTTGCTTGGGCCTCTCTCCTGGAGGCCCTCTGTCAGCCCCAGTGTTGACATGTGTCAAGACGCTCCTCGGGGTGCGTCTTGCTTGGGCCTCTCTCCTGGAGGCGCTCAGTCAGACCGAGTGCTGACATGTGGCAAGACGCTCCTCGGGGCGCGTCTTGCTTGGGCTTCTCTCCTGGAGGCCCTCAGTCAGACCCATTGTTGACATGTGGCAAGACACTCCTCGGGACGCGTCTTGCTTGGGCTTCTCTCCTGGAGGCCCTCAGTCAGACTCATTGTTGACATGTGGCAAGACACTCCTCGGGACGCGTCTTGCTTGGGCCTCTCTCCTGGAGGCGCTCAGTCAGACCGAGTGCTGACATAAGGCAAGACGCTCCTCGGGGCGCGTCTTGCTGGGGCCTCTCTCCTGGAGGCGCTCAGTCAGACCCAGTGCTTACATGTGGCAAGACGCTCCTCGGGGCGCGTCTTGCTGGGGCTTCTCTCCTGGAGGCGTTCAGTCAGACCGAGTGCTGACATGTGGCAAGACACTCCTCGGGGAGCGTCTTGCTTGGGCCTCTCTCCTGGAGGCGCTCAGTCAGACCCAGTGGTGACATGTGGCAAGACGCTCCTCGGGGCGCGTCTTGCTTGGGCCTCTCTCCTGGAGACGCTCAGTGAGACCCACTGTTGACACGTGACAAGACGCTCCTCGGGGCGCGTCTTGCTTGGGCTTCTCTCATGGAGGCCCTTAGTCAGACCCATTGTTGATATGTGGCAAGACGCTCCTCGGGGAGAGTCTTGCTTGGGCCTCTCTCCTGGAGGTGCTCAGTCAGACCCAGTGTTGACATGGTGCAAGACGCTCCTCGGGGCGCATCTTGCTTGGGCCTCTCTCCTGGAGGCCCTCTGTCAGCCCCAGTGTTGACATGTGTCAAGACGCTCCTCGGGGTGCGTCTTGCTTGGGCCTCTCTCCTGGAGTCGCTCAGTCAGACCGAGTGCTGACATGTGGCAAGACGCTCCTCGGGGCGCGTCTTGCTTGGGCTTCTCTCCTGGAGGCCCTCAGTCAGACCCATTGTTGACATGTGGCAAGACGCTCCTCGGGGCGCGTCTTGCTTGGGCCTCTCTCCTGGAGGCGCTCAGTCAGACCGAATGCTGACATAAGGCAAGACGCTCCTCGGGGCGCGTCTTGCTGGGGCCTCTCTCCTGGAGGCGCTCAGTCAGACCCAGTGCTTACATGTGGCAAGACGCTCCTCGGGGCGTGTCTTGCTGGGGCTTCTCTCCTGGAGGCGTTCAGTCAGACCGAGTGCTGACATGTGGCAAGACGCTCCTCGGGGCGCGTCTTGCTTGGGCTTCTCTCCTGGAGGCGTTCAGTCAGACCGAGTGCTGACATGTGGGAAGACGCTCCTCGGGGCGCGTCTTGCTGGGGCTTCTCTCCTGGAGGCGCTCAGTCAGACCCAGTGCTTACATGTGGCAAGACGCTCCTCGGGGCGCGTCTTGCTTGGGCCTCTCTCCTGGAGGCGCTCAGTCAGACCCAGTGCTGACATGTGGCAAGACGCTCCTCGGGGAGCGTCTTGCTTGGGCCTCTCTCCTGGAGACGCTCAGTCAGACCCAGTGTTTACACGTGGCAAGACGCTCCTCGGGGCGCGTCTTGCTGGGGCCTCTCTCCTGGAGGCGCTCAGTCAGACCCAGTGGTGACATGTGGCAAGACGCTCCTCGGGGCGCGTCTTGCTTGGGCTTCTCTCATGGAGGCCCTCAGTCAGACCCATTGCTGATATGTGGCAAGACGCTACTCGGGGCGCGTCTTGCTTGGGCCTCTCTCCTGGAGGCGCTCAGTCAGACCGAGTGCTGACATGTGGCAAGACGCTCCTCGGGGCGCGTCTTGCTTGGGCCTCTCTCCTGGAGGCGCTCAGTCAGACCCAGTGGTGACATGTGACAAGACGCTCCTCGGGGCGCGTCTTGCTTGGGCTTCTCTCATGGAGGCCCTCAGTCAGATCCATTGTTGATATGTGGCAAGACGCTCCTCGGGGCGCGTCTTGCTTGGGCCTCTCTCCTGGAGGAGCTCAGTCAGACCGAGTGCTGACATGTGGCAAGACGCTCCTCGGGGCGCGTCTTGCTGGGGCCTCTCTCCTGGAGGCGCTCAGTCAGACCCAGTGCTTACATGTGGCAAGACGCTCCTCGGGGCGTGTCTTGCTGGGGCTTCTCTCCTGGAGGCGTTCAGTCTGACCGAGTGCTGACATGTGGCAAGACGCTCCTCGGGGCGCGTCTTGCTTGGGCTTCTCTCCTGGAGGCGTTCAGTCAGACCGAGTGCTGACATGTGGTAAGACGCTCCTCGGGGCGCGTCTTGCTGGGGCTTCTCTCCTGGAGGCGCTCAGTCAGACCCAGTGCTTACATGTGGCAAGACGCTCCTCGGGGCGCGTCTTGCTTGGGCCTCTCTCCTGGAGGCGCTCAGTCAGACCCAGTGGTGACATGTGGCAAGACGCTCCTCGGGGCGCGTCTTGCTTGGGCCTCTCTCCTGGAGACGCTCAGTCAGACCGAGTGTTGACACGTGGCAAGACGCTCCTCGGGGCGCGTCTTGCTTGGGCCTCTCTCCTGGAGGCGCTCAGTCAGACCCAGTGGTGACATGTGGCAAGACGCTCCTCGGGGCGCATCTTGCTTGGGCGTCTCTCATGGAGGCCCTCAGTCAGACCCATTGTTGATATGTGGCAAGACGCTGCTCGGGGCGCGTCTTGCTTGGGCCTCTCTCCTGGAGGCGCTCAGTCAGACCGAGTGCTGACATGTGGCAAGACGCTCCTCGGGGCGCGTCTTGCTTGGGCTTCTCTCCTGGAGGCCCTCAGTCAGACCCATTGTTTACATGTGGCAAGACGCTCCTTTGGGCGCATCTTGCTTGGGCTTCTCTCCTGGAGGCCCTCAGTCAGACCCATTGTTGACATGTGGCAAGACGCTCCGCGGGGCGCGTCTTGCTTGGGCCTCTCTCCTGGAGGCGCTCAGTCAGACCGAGTGCTGACATAAGGCAAGACGCTCCTCGGGGCGCGTCTTGCTGGGGCCTCTCTCCTGGAGGCGCTCAGTCAGACCCAGAGCTTACATGTGGCAAGACGCTCCTCGGGGCGCGTCTTGCTGGGGCTTCTCTCCTGGAAGCGTTCAGTCAGACTGAGTGCTGACACGTGGCAAGACGCTCCTCGGGGCGCGTCTTGCTTGGGCTTCTCTCCTGGAGGCCCTCAGTCAGACTCATTGTTGACATGTGGAAAGATGCTCCTCGGGGCGCGTCTTGCTTGGGGCCTCTCTCCTGGAGGCGCACAGTCAGACAGAGTGCTGACATGTGGCAAGACGCTCCTCGGGGCGCGTCTTGCTGGGGCTTCTCTCCTGGAGGCGCTCAGTCAGACTCATTGTTGACATGTGGCAAGACGCTCCTCGGGGCGCGTCTTGCTTGGGCCTCTCTCCTGGAGGCGCTCAGTCAGACCGAGTGCTGACATAAGGCAAGACGCTCCTCGGGGCGCGTCTTGCTTGGGCCTCTCTCCTGGAGGCTCTCAGTCAGACCCATTGTTGATATGTGGCAAGACGCTCCTCGGGGCGCGTCTTGCTGGGGCTTCTCTCCTAGAGGCGTTCAGTCAGACCGAGTGCCGACATGTGGCAAGACGCTCCTCGGGACGCGTCTTGCCTGGGCCTCTCTCCTGGAGGCGCTCAGTCAGACCGAGTGCTGACATAAGGCAAGATGCTCCTCGGGGCGCTTCTTGCTGGGGCCTCTCTCCTGGAGGCGCTCAGTCAGACCCAGTGCTTACATGTGGCAAGACGCTCCTCGGGGCGCGTCTTGCTTGGGCCTCTCTCCAGGAGGCGCTCAGTCAGACCCAGTGGTGACATGTGACAAGACGCTCCTCGGGGCGCGTCTTGCTTGGGCTTCTCTCATGGAGGCCCTCAGTCAGACCCATTGTTGATATGTGGCAAGACGCTCCTCGGGGCGTGTCTTGCTGGGGCTTCTCTCCTAGAGGCGTTCAGTCAGACCGAGTGCCGACATGTGGCAAGACGCTCCTCGGGACGCGTCTTGCTTGGGCTTCTCTCCTGGAGGCCCTCAGTCAGACTCATTGTTGACATGTGGCAAGACGCTCCTTGGGGCGCGTTTTGCTTGGGCCTCTCTCCTGGAGGCGCTCAGTCAGACCCAGTGGTGACATGTGACAAGACGCTCCTCGGGGCGCGTCTTGCTTGGGCCTCTCTCCTGGAGTCGCTCAGTGAGACCGAGTGCTGACATGTGGCAAGACGCTCCTCGGGGCGCGTCTTGCTTGGGCTTCTCTCCTGGAGGCCCTCAGTCAGACCCATTGTTGACATGTGGCAAGACGCTCCTCGGGGCGCGTCTTGCTTGCGCCTCTCTCCTGGAGGCGCTCAGTCAGACCGAGTGCTGACATAAGGCAAGACGCTCCTCGGGGCGCGTCTTGCTGGGGCCTCTCTCCTGGAGGCGCTCAGTCAGACCCAGTGCTTACATGTGGCAAGACGCTCCTCGGGGCGTGTCTTGCTGGGGCTTCTCTCCTGGAGGCCTTCAGTCAGACCGAGTGCTGACATGTGGCAAGACGCTCCTCGGGGCGTGTCTTGCTTGGGCTTCTCTCCTGGAGGCGCTCAGTCAGACCCAGTGCTTACATGTGGCAAGACGCTCCTCGGGGCGCGTCTTGCTTGGGCCTCTCTCCTGGAGGCGCTCAGTCAGACCCAGTGGTGACATGTGGCAAGACGCTCCTCGGGGCGCGTCTTGCTTGGGCCTCTCTCCTGGAGACGCTCAGTCAGACCCAGTGTTGACACGTTGCAAGACGCTCCTCGGGGCGCGTCTTGCTTGGGCCTCTCTCCTGGAGGCGCTCAGTCAGACCCAGTGGTGACATGTGGCAAGACGCTCCTCGGGGCGCGTCTTGCTTGGGCTTCTCTCATGGAGGCCCTCAGTCAGACCCATTGTTGATATGTGGCAAGACGCTCCTCGGGGCGCGTCTTGCTTGGGCCTCTCTCCTGGAGGCGCTCAGTCAGACCGAGTGCTGACATGTGGCAAGAAGCTCCTCGGGGCGCGTCTTGCTTGGGCTTCTCTCCTGGAGGCCCTCAATCAGACCCATTGTTTACATGTGGCAAGACGCTCCTTTGGGCGCATCTTGCTTGGGCTTCTCTCCTGGAGGCCCTCAGTCAGACCCATTGTTGACATGTGGCAAGACGCTCCTCGGGACGCGTCTTGCTTGGGCCTCTCTCCTGGAGGCGCTCAGTAAGACCGAGTGCTGACATAAGGCAAAACGCTCCTCGGGGCGCGTCTTGCTGGGGCCTCTCTCCTGGTGGCGCTCAGTCAGACCCAGAGCTTACATGTGGCAAGACGCTCCTCGGGGTGCGTCTTGCTGGGGCTTCTCTCCTGGAGGCGTTCAGTCAGACCGAGTGCTGACACGTGGCAAGACGCTCCTCGGGGCGCGTCTTGCTTGGGCTTCTCTCCTGGAGGCCCTCAGTCAGACTCATTGTTGACAAGTGGCAAGATGCTCCTCGGGGCGCGTCTTGCTTGGGGCCTCTCTCCTGGAGGCGCACAGTCAGACAGAGTGCTGACATGTGGCAAGACGCTCCTCGGGGCGCGTCTTGCTTGGGCTTCTCTCCTGGAGGCCCTCAGTCAGACTCATTGTTGACATGTGGCAAGACGCTCCTCGGGGCGCGTCTTGTTTGGGCCTCTCTCCTGGAGGCGCACGGACAGACAGAGTGCTGAAATGTGGCAAGACGCTCCTCGGGGCGCGTCTTGCTTGGGCTTCTCTCCTGGAGGCCCTAAGTTCAGACCCATTGTTGACATGTGGCAAGACGCTCCTCAGGGCGCGTCTTGCTTGGGCTTCTCTCCTGGAGGCCCTCAGTCAGACCCATTGTTGACATGTGGCAAGACACTCCTCGGGGCGCATCTTGCTTGGGCCTCTCTCCTGGAGGCGCTCAGTCAGACCGAGTGCTGACATGTGGCAAGACACTCCTCGGGGCGCGTCTTGCTTGGGCTTCTCTCCTGGAGGCCCTCAGTCAGACTCATTGTTGACATGTGGCAAGACGCTCATCTGGGCGCGTCTTGCTTGGGCCTCTCTCCTGGAGGCCCTCTGTCAGACCCAGTGTTGACATGTTGCAAGACTCTCCTCGGGGCGCGTCTTGCTTGGGCCTCTCTCCTGGAGGTGCTCAGTCAGACCCAGTGTTGACATGTGGCAGGACGCTCCTCGGGGCGCGTCTTGCTTGGGCTTCTCTCCTGGAGGCCCTCAGTCAGACCCATTGTTGACATGTTGCAAGACGCTCCTCGTGGTGCGTCTTGCTTGGGCCTCTCTCCTGGAGGCGCTCAGTCAGACCCAGTGCTGACAAAAGGCAAGACGGTCCTCGGGGCGCGTCTTGCTGGGGCCTCTCTCCTGGAGGCGCTCAGTCAGACCCAGTGCTTACATGTGGCAAGATGCTCCTCGGGGCGCGTCTTGCTTGGGCCTCTCTCCTGGAGGCGCTCAGTCAGACCGAGTGCTGACATGTGGCAAGACGCTCCTCGGGGCGCGTCTTGCTTGGGCTTCTCTCCTGGAGGCCCTCAGTCAGACCCATTGTTGACATGTGGCAAGACACTCCTCGGGACGCGTCTTGCTTGGGCTTCTCTCCTGGAGGCCCTCAGTCAGACTCATTGTTGACATGTGGCAAGACACTCCTCGGGACGCATCTTGCTTGGGCCTCTCTCCTGGAGGCGCTCAGTCAGAACGAGTGCTGACATAAGGCAAGACGCTCCTCGGGGCGCGTCTTGCTGGGGCCTCTCTCCTGGAGGCGCTCAGTCAGACCCAGTGCTTACATGTGGCAAGACGCTCCTCAGGGCGCGTCTAGCTGGGGCTTCTCTCCTGGAGGCGTTCAGTCAGACCGAGTGCTGACATGTGGCAAGACGCTCCTCGGGGCGCGTCTTGCTTGGGCCTCTCTCCTGGAGGCGCTCAGTCAGACCCAGTGGTGACATGTGGCAAGACGCTCCTCGGGGCGCGTCTTGCTTGGGCCTCTCTCCTGGAGACGCTCAGTGAGACCCACTGTTGACACGTGACAAGACGCTCCTCGGGGCGCGTCTTGCTTGGGCTTCTCTCATGGAGGCCCCCAGTCAGACCCATTGTTGATATGTGGCAAGACGCTCCTCGGGGCGCGTCTTGCTTGGGCCTCTCTCCTGGAGGCGCTCAGTCAGACCGAGTGATGACATG
The DNA here is from genome assembly GCF_043380555.1 of Nothobranchius furzeri. Taxonomy (NCBI): domain Eukaryota; kingdom Metazoa; phylum Chordata; class Actinopteri; order Cyprinodontiformes; family Nothobranchiidae; genus Nothobranchius; species Nothobranchius furzeri. The sequence continues at coordinate 372,232 of NW_027223061.1, forward strand.
TGGCAAGACGCTCCTCGGGGCGCGTCTTGCTTGGGCTTCCCTCATGGAGGCCCTCAGTCAGACCCATTGTTGATATGTGGCAAGACGCTCCTCGGGGCGAGTCTTGCTTGGGCCTCTCTCCTGGAGGTGCTCAGTCAGACCCAGTGTTGACATGGTGCAAGACGCTCCTCGGGGCGCGTCTTGCTTGGGCTTCTCTCTTGGAGGCCCTCAGTCAGTCCCATTGTTGACATGTGGCAAGACGCTCCTCGGGGCGCATCTTGCTTGGGCCTCTCTCCTGGAGGCCCTCTGTCAGCCCCAGTGTTGACATGTGTCAAGAAGCTCCTCGGGGTGCGTCTTGCTTGGGCCTCTCTCCTGGAGTCGCTCAGTCAGACCGAGTGCTGACATGTGGCAAGACGCTCCTCGGGGCGCGTCTTGCTTGGGCTTCTCTCATGGAGGCCCTCAGTCAGACCCATTGTTGATATGTGGCAAGACGCTCCTCGGGGCGAGACTTGCCTGGGCCTCTCTCCTGGAGGTGCTCAGTCAGACCCAGTGTTGACATGGTGCAAGACGATCCTCGGGGCGCGTCTTGCTTGGGCTTCTCTCTTGGAGGCCCTCAGTCAGACCCATTGTTTACATGTGGCAAGACGCTCCTCGGGGCGCATCTTGCTTGGGCCTCTCTCCTGGAGGCCCTCTGTCAGCCCCAGTGTTGACATGTGTCAAGACGCTCCTCGGGGTGCGTCTTGCTTGGGCCTCTTTCCTGGAGTCGCTCAGTCAGACCGAGTGCTGACATGTGGCAAGACGCTCCTCGGGGCGCGTCTTGCTTGGGCTTCTCTCCTGGAGGCCCTCAGTCAGACCCATTGTTGACATGTGGCAAGACGCTCCTCGGGGCGCGTCTTGCTTGGGCCTCTCTCCTGGAGGCGCTCAGTCAGACCGAGTGCTGACATAAGGCAAGACGCTCCTCGGGGCGCGTCTTGCTGGGGCCTCTCTCCTGGAGGCGCTCAGTCAGACCCAGTGCTTACATGTGGCAAGATGCTCCTCGGGGCGTGTCTTGCTGGGGCTTCTCTCCTGGAGGCGTTCAGTCAGACCGAGTGCTGACATGTGGCAAGACGCTCCTCGGGGCGCGTCTTGCTTGGGCTTCTCTCCTGGAGGCTTTCAGTCAGACCGAGTGCTGACATGTGGCAAGACGCTCCTCGGGGCGCGTCTTGCTGGGGCTTCTCTCCTGGAGGCGCTCAGTAAGACCCAGTGCTTACATGTGGCAAGACGCTCCTCGGGGCGCGTCTTGCTTGGGCCTCTCTCCTGGAGGTGCTCAGTCAGACCCAGTGCTGACATGTGGCAAGACGCTCCTCGGGGCGCGTCTTGCTTGGGCCTCTCTCCTGGAGGCGCTCAGTCAGACCCAGTGGTGACATGTGGCAAGACGCTCCTCGGGGCGCGTCTTGCTTGGGCTTCTCTCATGGAGGCCCTCAGTTAGACCCATTGCTGATATGTGGCAAGACGCTACTCGGGGCGCGTCTTGCTTTGCCTCTCTCCTGGAGGCGCTCAGTCAGCCCCAGTGTTGACATGTGTCAAGAAGCTCCTCGGGGTGCGTCTTGCTTGGGCCTCTCTCCTGGAGTCGCTCAGTCAGACCGAGTGCTGACATGTGGCAAGACGCTCCTCGGGGCGCGTCTTGCTTGGGCTTCTCTCATGGAGGCCCTCAGTCAGACCCATTGTTGATATGTGGCAAGACGCTCCTCGGGGCGAGACTTGCTTGGGCCTCTCTCCTGGAGGTGCTCAGTCAGACCCAGTGTTGACATGGTGCAAGACGCTCCTCGGGGCGCGTCTTGCTTGGGCTTCTCTCTTGGAGGCCCTCAGTCAGACCCATTGTTTACATGTGGCAAGACGCTCCTCGGGGCGCATCTTGCTTGGGGCTCTCTCCTGGAGGCCCTCTGTCAGCCCCAGTGTTGACATGTGTCAAGACGCTCCTCGGGGTGCGTCTTGCTTGGGCCTCTTTCCTGGAGTCGCTCAGTCAGACCGAGTGCTGACATGTGGCAAGACGCACCTCGGGGCGCGTCTTGCTTGGGCTTCTCTCCTGGAGGCCCTCAGTCAGACCCATTGTTGACATGTGGCAAGACGCTCCTCGGGGCGCGTCTTGCTTGGGCCTCTCTCCTGGAGGCGCTCAGTCAGACCGAGTGCTGACATAAGGCAAGACGCTCCTCGGGGCGCGTCTTGCTGGGGCCTCTCTCCTGGAGGCGCTCAGTCAGACCCAGTGCTTACATGTGGCAAGATGCTCCTCGGGGCGTGTCTTGCTGGGGCTTCTCTCCTGGAGGCGTTCAGTCAGACCGAGTGCTGACATGTGGCAAGACGCTCCTCGGGGCGCGTCTTGCTTGGGCTTCTCTCCTGGAGGCGTTCAGTCAGACCGAGTGCTGACATGTGGTAAGACGCTCCTCGGGGCGCGTCTTGCTGGGGCTTCTCTCCTGGAGGCGCTCAGTCAGACCCAGTGCTTACATGTGGCAAGACGCTCCTCGGGGCGCGTCTTGCTTGGGCCTCTCTCCTGGAGGCGCTCAGTCAGACCCAGTGCTGACATGTGGCAAGACGCTCCTCGGGGCGCGTCTTGCTTGGGCCTCTCTCCTGGAGACGCTCAGTCAGACCCAGTGTTGACACGTGGCAAGACGCTCCTCGGGGCGTGTCTTGCTTGGGCCTCTCTCCTGGAGGCGCTCAGTCAGACCCAGTGGTGACATGTGGCAAGACGCTCCTCGGGGCGCGTCTTGCTTGGGCTTCTCTCATGGAGGCCCTCAGTTAGACCCATTGCTGATATGTGGCAAGACGCTACTCGGGGCGCGTCTTGCTTGGGCCTCTCTCCTGGAGGCGCTCAGTCAGACCCAGTGGTGACATGTGGCAAGACGCTCCTCGGGGCGCGTCTTGCTTGGGCCTCTCTCCTGGAGACGCTCAGTCAGACCCAGTGTTGACACGTTGCAAGACGCTCCTCGGGGCGCGTCTTGCTTGGGCCTCTCTCCTGGAGGCGCTCAGTCAGACCCAGTGGTGACATGTGGCAAGACGCTCCTCGGGGCGCGTCTTGCTTGGGCTTCTCTCATGGAGGCCCTCAGTCAGACCCATTGTTGATATGTGGCAAGACGCTCCTCGGGGCGCGTCTTGCTTGGGCCTCTCTCCTGGAGGCGCTCAGTCAGATCGAGTGCTGACATGTGGCAAGACGCTCCTCGGGGCGCGTCTTGCTTGGGCTTCTCTCCTGGAGGCCCTCAGTCAGACCCATTGTTTACATGTGGCAAGACGCTCCTTTGGGCGCATCTTGCTTGGGCTTCTCTCCTGGAGGCCCTCAGTCAGACCCATTGTTGACATGTGGCAAGACGCTCCTCGGGACGCGTCTTGCTTGGGCCTCTCTCCTGGAGGCGCTCAGTCAGACCGAGTGCTGACATAAGGCAAGACGCTCCTCGGGGCGCGTCTTGCTGGGGCCTCTCTCCTGGTGGCGCTCAGTCAGACCCAGAGCTTACATGTGGCAAGACGCTCCTCGGGGTGCGTCTTGCTGGGGCTTCTCTCCTGGAGGCGTTCAGTCAGACCGAGTGCTGACACGTGGCAAGACGCTCCTCGGGGCGCGTCTTGCTTGGGCCTCTCTCCTGGAGGCGCTCAGTCAGACCGAGTGCTGACATAAGGCAAGACGCTCCTCGGGGCGCGTCTTGCTGGGGCCTCTCTCCTGGTGGCGCTCAGTCAGACCCAGAGCTTACATGTGGCAAGACGCTCCTCGGGGTGCGTCTTGCTGGGGCTTCTCTCCTGGAGGCGTTCAGTCAGACCGAGTGCTGACACGTGGCAAGATGCTCCTCGGGGCGCGTCTTGCTTGGGGCCTCTCTCCTGGAGGCGCACAGTCAGACAGAGTGCTGACATGTGGCAAGACGCTCCTCGGGGCGCGTCTTGCTTGGGCTTCTCTCCTGGAGGCCCTCAGTCAGACTCATTGTTGACATGTGACAAGACGCTCCTCGGGGCGCGTCTTGTTTGGGCCTCTCTCCTGGAGGCGCACGGACAGACAGAGTGCTGAAATGTGGCAAGACGCTCCTCGGGGCGCGTCTTGCTTGGGCTTCTCTCCTGGAGGCCCTAAGTTCAGACCCATTGTTGACATGTGGCAAGACGCTCCTCAGGGCGCGTCTTGCTTGGGCTTCTCTCCTGGAGGCCCTCAGTCAGACCCATTGTTGACATGTGGCAAGACGCTCCTCGGGGCGCATCTTGCTTGGGCCTCTCTCCTGGAGGCGCTCAGTCAGACCGAGTGCTGACATGTGGCAAGACACTCCTCGGGGCGCGTCTTGCTTGGGCTTCTCTCCTGGAGGCCCTCAGTCAGACTCATTGTTGACATGTGGCAAGACGCTCCTCTGGGCGCGTCTTGCTTGGGCCTCTCTCCTGGAGGCCCTCTGTCAGACCCAGTGTTGACATGTGGCAAGACTCTCCTCGGGGCGCGTCTTGCTTGGGCCTCTCTCCTGGAGGTGCTCAGTCAGACCCAGTGTTGACATGTGGCAAGACGCTCCTCGGGGCGCGTCTTGCTTGGGCTTCTCTCCTGGAGGCCCTCAGTCAGACCCATTGTTGACATGTTGCAAGACGCTCCTCGTTGTGCGTCTTGCTTGGGCCTCTCTCCTGGAGGCGCTCAGTCAGACCGAGTGCTGACAAAAGGCAAGACGGTCCTCGGGGCGCGTCTTGCTGGGGCCTCTCTCCTGGAGGCGCTCAGTCAGACCCAGTGCTTACATGTGGCAAGACGCTCCTCGGGGCTCGTCTTGCTTGGGCCTCTCTCCTGGAGACCCTCTGTCAGCCCCAGTGTTGACATGTGTCAAGACGCTCCTCGGGGTGCGTCTTGCTTGGGCCTCTCTCCTGGAGGCGCTCAGTCAGACCGAGTGCTGACATGTGGCAAGACGCTCCTCGGGGCGCGTCTTGCTTGGGCTTCTCTCCTGGAGGCCCTCAGTCAGACCCATTGTTGACATGTGGCAAGACACTCCTCGGGACGCGTCTTGCTTGGGCTTCTCTCCTGGAGGCCCTCAGTCAGACTCATTGTTGACATGTGGCAAGACACTCCTCGGGACGCGTCTTGCTTGGGCCTCTCTCCTGGAGGCGCTCAGTCAGAACGAGTGCTGACATAAGGCAAGACGCTCCTCGGGGCGCGTCTTGCTGGGGCCTCTCTCCTGGAGGCGCTCAGTCAGACACAGTGCTTACATGTGGCAAGACGCTCCTCAGGGCGCGTCTAGCTGGGGCTTCTCTCCTGGAGGCGTTCAGTCAGACCGAGTGCTGACATGTGGCAAGACGCTCCTCGGGGCGCGTCTTGCTTGGGCCTCTCTCCTGGAGGCGCTCAGTCAGACCGAATGATGACATGTGGCAAGACGCTCCTCGGGGCGCGTCTTGCTTGGGCTTCTCTCATGGAGGCCCTCAGTCAGACCCATTGTTGATATGTGGCAAGACGCTCCTCGGGGCGAGTCTTGCTTGGGCCTCTCTCCTGGAGGTGCTCAGTCAGACCCAGTGTTGACATGGTGCAAGACGCTCCTCGGGGCGCGTCTTGCTTGGGCTTCTCTCTTGGAGGCCCTCAGTCAGTCCCATTGTTGACATGTGGCAAGACGCTCCTCGGGGCGCATCTTGCTTGGGCCTCTCTCCTGGAGGCCCTCTGTCAGCCCCAGTGTTGACATGTGTCAAGAAGCTCCTCGGGGTGCGTCTTGCTTGGGCCTCTCTCCTGGAGTCGCTCAGTCAGACCGAGTGCTGACATGTGGCAAGACGCTCCTCGGGGCGCGTCTTGCTTGGGCTTCTCTCTTGGAGGCCCTCAGTCAGACCCATTGTTTACATGTGGCAAGACGCTCCTCGGGGCGCATCTTGCTTGGGCCTCTCTCCTGGAGGCCCTCTGTCAGCCCCAGTGTTGACATGTGTCAAGACGCTCCTCGGGGTGCGTCTTGCTTGGGCCTCTTTCCTGGAGTCGCTCAGTCAGACCGAGTGCTGACATGTGGCAAGACGCTCCTCGGGGCGCGTCTTGCTTGGGCTTCTCTCCTGGAGGCCCTCAGTCAGACCCATTGTTGACATGTGGCAAGACGCTCCTCGGGGCGCGTCTTGCTTGGGCCTCTCTCCTGGAGGCGCTCAGTCAGACCGAGTGCTGACATAAGGCAAGACGCTCCTCGGGGCGCGTCTTGCTGGGGCCTCTCTCCTGGAGGCGCTCAGTCAGACCCAGTGCTTACATGTGGCAAGATGCTCCTCGGGGCGTGTCTTGCTGGGGCTTCTCTCCTGGAGGCGTTCAGTCAGACCGAGTGCTGACATGTGGCAAGACGCTCCTCGGGGCGCGTCTTGCTTGGGCTTCTCTCCTGGAGGCGTTCAGTCAGACCGAGTGCTGACATGTGGTAAGACGCTCCTCGGGGCGCGTCTTGCTGGGGCTTCTCTCCTGGAGGCGCTCAGTCAGACCCAGTGCTGACATGTGGCAAGACGCTCCTCGGGGCGCGTCTTGCTTGGGCCTCTCTCCTGGAGACGCTCAGTCAGACCCAGTGTTGACATGGTGCAAGACGATCCTCGGGGCGCGTCTTGCTTGGGCTTCTCTCTTGGAGGCCCTCAGTCAGACCCATTGTTTACATGTGGCAAGACGCTCCTCGGGGCGCATCTTGCTTGGGCCTCTCTCCTGGAGGCCCTCTGTCAGCCCCAGTGTTGACATGTGTCAAGACGCTCCTCGGGGTGCGTCTTGCTTGGGCCTCTTTCCTGGAGTCGCTCAGTCAGACCGAGTGCTGACATGTGGCAAGACGCTCCTCGGGGCGCGTCTTGCTTGGGCTTCTCTCCTGGAGGCCCTCAGTCAGACCCATTGTTGACATGTGGCAAGACGCTCCTCGGGGCGCGTCTTGCTTGGGCCTCTCTCCTGGAGGCGCTCAGTCAGACCGAGTGCTGACATAAGGCAAGACGCTCCTCGGGGCGCGTCTTGCTGGGGCCTCTCTCCTGGAGGCGCTCAGTCAGACCCAGTGCTTACATGTGGCAAGATGCTCCTCGGGGCGTGTCTTGCTGGGGCTTCTCTCCTGGAGGCGTTCAGTCAGACCGAGTGCTGACATGTGGCAAGACGCTCCTCGGGGCGCGTCTTGCTTGGGCTTCTCTCCTGGAGGCTTTCAGTCAGACCGAGTGCTGACATGTGGTAAGACGCTCCTCGGGGCGCGTCTTGCTGGGGCTTCTCTCCTGGAGGCGCTCAGTAAGACCCAGTGCTTACATGTGGCAAGACGCTCCTCGGGGCGCGTCTTGCTTGGGCCTCTCTCCTGGAGGTGCTCAGTCAGACCCAGTGCTGACATGTGGCAAGACGCTCCTCGGGGCGCGTCTTGCTTGGGCCTCTCTCCTGGAGGCGCTCAGTCAGACCCAGTGGTGACATGTGGCAAGACGCTCCTCGGGGCGCGTCTTGCTTGGGCTTCTCTCATGGAGGCCCTCAGTTAGACCCATTGCTGATATGTGGCAAGACGCTACTCGGGGCGCGTCTTGCTTTGCCTCTCTCCTGGAGGCGCTCAGTCAGCCCCAGTGTTGACATGTGTCAAGAAGCTCCTCGGGGTGCGTCTTGCTTGGGCCTCTCTCCTGGAGTCGCTCAGTCAGACCGAGTGCTGACATGTGGCAAGACGCTCCTCGGGGCGCGTCTTGCTTGGGCTTCTCTCATGGAGGCCCTCAGTCAGACCCATTGTTGATATGTGGCAAGACGCTCCTCGGGGCGAGACTTGCTTGGGCCTCTCTCCTGGAGGTGCTCAGTCAGACCCAGTGTTGACATGGTGCAAGACGCTCCTCGGGGCGCGTCTTGCTTGGGCTTCTCTCTTGGAGGCCCTCAGTCAGACCCATTGTTTACATGTGGCAAGACGCTCCTCGGGGCGCATCTTGCTTGGGGCTCTCTCCTGGAGGCCCTCTGTCAGCCCCAGTGTTGACATGTGTCAAGACGCTCCTCGGGGTGCGTCTTGCTTGGGCCTCTTTCCTGGAGTCGCTCAGTCAGACCGAGTGCTGACATGTGGCAAGACGCACCTCGGGGCGCGTCTTGCTTGGGCTTCTCTCCTGGAGGCCCTCAGTCAGACCCATTGTTGACATGTGGCAAGACGCTCCTCGGGGCGCGTCTTGCTTGGGCCTCTCTCCTGGAGGCGCTCAGTCAGACCGAGTGCTGACATAAGGCAAGACGCTCCTCGGGGCGCGTCTTGCTGGGGCCTCTCTCCTGGAGGCGCTCAGTCAGACCCAGTGCTTACATGTGGCAAGATGCTCCTCGGGGCGTGTCTTGCTGGGGCTTCTCTCCTGGAGGCGTTCAGTCAGACCGAGTGCTGACATGTGGCAAGACGCTCCTCGGGGCGCGTCTTGCTTGGGCTTCTCTCCTGGAGGCGTTCAGTCAGACCGAGTGCTGACATGTGGTAAGACGCTCCTCGGGGCGCGTCTTGCTGGGGCTTCTCTCCTGGAGGCGCTCAGTCAGACCCAGTGCTTACATGTGGCAAGACGCTCCTCGGGGCGCGTCTTGCTTGGGCCTCTCTCCTGGAGGCGCTCAGTCAGACCCAGTGCTGACATGTGGCAAGACGCTCCTCGGGGCGCGTCTTGCTTGGGCCTCTCTCCTGGAGACGCTCAGTCAGACCCAGTGTTGACACGTGGCAAGACGCTCCTCGGGGCGTGTCTTGCTTGGGCCTCTCTCCTGGAGGCGCTCAGTCAGACCCAGTGGTGACATGTGGCAAGACGCTCCTCGGGGCGCGTCTTGCTTGGGCTTCTCTCATGGAGGCCCTCAGTTAGACCCATTGCTGATATGTGGCAAGACGCTACTCGGGGCGCGTCTTGCTTGGGCCTCTCTCCTGGAGGCGCTCAGTCAGACCCAGTGGTGACATGTGGCAAGACGCTCCTCGGGGCGCGTCTTGCTTGGGCCTCTCTCCTGGAGACGCTCAGTCAGACCCAGTGTTGACACGTTGCAAGACGCTCCTCGGGGCGCGTCTTGCTTGGGCCTCTCTCCTGGAGGCGCTCAGTCAGACCCAGTGGTGACATGTGGCAAGACGCTCCTCGGGGCGCGTCTTGCTTGGGCTTCTCTCATGGAGGCCCTCAGTCAGACCCATTGTTGATATGTGGCAAGACGCTCCTCGGGGCGCGTCTTGCTTGGGCCTCTCTCCTGGAGGCGCTCAGTCAGACCGAGTGCTGACATGTGGCAAGACGCTCCTCGGGGCGCGTCTTGCTTGGGCTTCTCTCCTGGAGGCCCTCAGTCAGACCCATTGTTTACATGTGGCAAGACGCTCCTTTGGGCGCATCTTGCTTGGGCTTCTCTCCTGGAGGCCCTCAGTCAGACCCATTGTTGACATGTGGCAAGACGCTCCTCGGGACGCGTCTTGCTTGGGCCTCTCTCCTGGAGGCGCTCAGTCAGACCGAGTGCTGACATAAGGCAAGACGCTCCTCGGGGCGCGTCTTGCTGGGGCCTCTCTCCTGGTGGCGCTCAGTCAGACCCAGAGCTTACATGTGGCAAGACGCTCCTCGGGGTGCGTCTTGCTGGGGCTTCTCTCCTGGAGGCGTTCAGTCAGACCGAGTGCTGACACGTGGCAAGACGCTCCTCGGGGCGCGTCTTGCTTGGGCCTCTCTCCTGGAGGCGCTCAGTCAGACCGAGTGCTGACATAAGGCAAGACGCTCCTCGGGGCGCGTCTTGCTGGGGCCTCTCTCCTGGTGGCGCTCAGTCAGACCCAGAGCTTACATGTGGCAAGACGCTCCTCGGGGTGCGTCTTGCTGGGGCTTCTCTCCTGGAGGCGTTCAGTCAGACCGAGTGCTGACACGTGGCAAGATGCTCCTCGGGGCGCGTCTTGCTTGGGGCCTCTCTCCTGGAGGCGCACAGTCAGACAGAGTGCTGACATGTGGCAAGACGCTCCTCGGGGCGCGTCTTGCTTGGGCTTCTCTCCTGGAGGCCCTCAGTCAGACTCATTGTTGACATGTGACAAGACGCTCCTCGGGGCGCGTCTTGTTTGGGCCTCTCTCCTGGAGGCGCACGGACAGACAGAGTGCTGAAATGTGGCAAGACGCTCCTCGGGGCGCGTCTTGCTTGGGCTTCTCTCCTGGAGGCCCTAAGTTCAGACCCATTGTTGACATGTGGCAAGACGCTCCTCAGGGCGCGTCTTGCTTGGGCTTCTCTCCTGGAGGCCCTCAGTCAGACCCATTGTTGACATGTGGCAAGACGCTCCTCGGGGCGCATCTTGCTTGGGCCTCTCTCCTGGAGGCGCTCAGTCAGACCGAGTGCTGACATGTGGCAAGACACTCCTCGGGGCGCGTCTTGCTTGGGCTTCTCTCCTGGAGGCCCTCAGTAAGACTCATTGTTGACATGTGGCAAGACGCTCCTCTGGGCGCGTCTTGCTTGGGCCTCTCTCCTGGAGGCCCTATGTCAGACCCAGTGTTGACATGTGGCAAGACTCTCCTCGGGGCGCGTCTTGCTTGGGCCTCTCTCCTGGAGGTGCTCAGTCAGACCCAGTGTTGACATGTGGCAAGACACTCCTCGGGGCGCGTCTTGCTTGGGCTTCTCTCCTGGAGGCCCTCAGTCAGACCCATTGTTGACATGTTGCAAGACGCTCCTCGTTGTGCGTCTTGCTTGGGCCTCTCTCCTGGAGGCGCTCAGTCAGACCGAGTGCTGACAAAAGGCAAGACGGTCCTCGGGGCGCGTCTTGCTGGGGCCTCTCTCCTGGAGGCGCTCAGTCAGACCCAGTGCTTACATGTGGCAAGACGCTCCTCGGGGCGCGTCTTGCTTGGGCCTCTCTCCTGGAGACCCTCTGTCAGCCCCAGTGTTGACATGTGTCAAGACGCTCCTCGGGGTGCGTCTTGCTTGGGCCTCTCTCCTGGAGGCGCTCAGTCAGACCGAGTGCTGACATGTGGCAAGACGCTCCTCGGGGCGCGTCTTGCTTGGGCTTCTCTCCTGGAGGCCCTCAGTCAGACCCATTGTTGACATGTGGCAAGACACTCCTCGGGACGCGTCTTGCTTGGGCTTCTCTCCTGGAGGCCCTCAGTCAGACTCATTGTTGACATGTGGCAAGACACTCCTCGGGACGCGTCTTGCTTGGGCCTCTCTCCTGGAGGCGCTCAGTCAGAACGAGTGCTGACATAAGGCAAGACGCTCCTCGGGGCGCGTCTTGCTGGGGCCTCTCTCCTGGAGGCGCTCAGTCAGACACAGTGCTTACATGTGGCAAGACGCTCCTCAGGGCGCGTCTAGCTGGGGCTTCTCTCCTGGAGGCGTTCAGTCAGACCGAGTGCTGACATGTGGCAAGACGCTCCTCGGGGCGCGTCTTGCTTGGGCCTCTCTCCTGGAGGCGCTCAGTCAGACCGAATGATGACATGTGGCAAGACGCTCCTCGGGGCGCGTCTTGCTTGGGCTTCTCTCATGGAGGCCCTCAGTCAGACCCATTGTTGATATGTGGCAAGACGCTCCTCGGGGCGAGTCTTGCTTGGGCCTCTCTCCTGGAGGTGCTCAGTCAGACCCAGTGTTGACATGGTGCAAGACGCTCCTCGGGGCGCGTCTTGCTTGGGCTTCTCTCTTGGAGGCCCTCAGTCAGTCCCATTGTTGACATGTGGCAAGACGCTCCTCGGGGCGCATCTTGCTTGGGCCTCTCTCCTGGAGGCCCTCTGTCAGCCCCAGTGTTGACATGTGTCAAGAAGCTCCTCGGGGTGCGTCTTGCTTGGGCATCTCTCCTGGAGTCGCTCAGTCAGACCGAGTGCTGACATGTGGCAAGACGCTCCTCGGGGCGCGTCTTGCTTGGGCTTCTCTCTTGGAGGCCCTCAGTCAGACCCATTGTTTACATGTGGCAAGACGCTCCTCGGGGCGCATCTTGCTTGGGCCTCTCTCCTGGAGGCCCTCTGTCAGCCCCAGTGTTGACATGTGTCAAGACGCTCCTCGGGGTGCGTCTTGCTTGGGCCTCTTTCCTGGAGTCGCTCAGTCAGACCGAGTGCTGACATGTGGCAAGACGCTCCTCGGGGCGCGTCTTGCTTGGGCTTCTCTCCTGGAGGCCCTCAGTCAGACCCATTGTTGACATGTGGCAAGACGCTCCTCGGGGCGCGTCTTGCTTGGGCCTCTCTCCTGGAGGCGCTCAGTCAGACCGAGTGCTGACATAAGGCAAGACGCTCCTCGGGGCGCGTCTTGCTGGGGCCTCTCTCCTGGAGGCGCTCAGTCAGACCCAGTGCTTACATGTGGCAAGATGCTCCTCGGGGCGTGTCTTGCTGGGGCTTCTCTCCTGGAGGCGTTCAGTCAGACCGAGTGCTGACATGTGGCAAGACGCTCCTCGGGGCGCGTCTTGCTTGGGCTTCTCTCCTGGAGGCGTTCAGTCAGACCGAGTGCTGACATGTGGTAAGACGCTCCTCGGGGCGCGTCTTGCTGGGGCTTCTCTCCTGGAGGCGCTCAGTCAGACCCAGTGCTGACATGTGGCAAGACGCTCCTCGGGGCGCGTCTTGCTTGGGCCTCTCTCCTGGAGACGCTCAGTCAGACCCAGTGTTGACACGTGGCAAGACGCTCCTCGGGGCGTGTCTTGCTTGGGCCTCTCTCCTGGAGGCGCTCAGTCAGACCCAGTGGTGACATGTGGCAAGACGCTCCTCGGGGCGCGTCTTGCTTGGGCTTCTCTCATGGAGGCCCTCAGTTAGACCCATTGCTGATATGTGGCAAGACGCTACTCGGGGCGCGTCTTGCTTGGGCCTCTCTCCTGGAGGCGCTCAGTCAGACCCAGTGGTGACATGTGGCAAGACGCTCCTCGGGGCGCATCTTGCTTGGGCCTCTCTCCTGGAGGCCCTCTGTCAGCCCCAGTGTTGACATGTGTCAAGAAGCTCCTCGGGGTGCGTCTTGCTTGGGCCTCTCTCCTGGAGTCGCTCAGTCAGACCGAGTGCTGACATGTGGCAAGACGCTCCTCGGGGCGCGTCTTGCTTGGGCTTCTCTCCTGGAGGCCCTCAGTCAGACCCATTGTTTACATGTGGCAAGACGCTCCTCGGGGCGCATCTTGCTTGGGCCTCTCTCCTGGAGGCCCTCTGTCAGCCCCAGTGTTGACATGTGTCAAGACGCTCCTCGGGGTGCGTCTTGCTTGGGCCTCTTTCCTGGAGTCGCTCAGTCAGACCGAGTGCTGACATGTGGCAAGACGCTCCTCGGGGCGCGTCTTGCTTGGGCTTCTCTCCTGGAGGCCCTCAGTCAGACCCATTGTTGACATGTGGCAAGACGCTCCTCGGGGCGCGTCTTGCTTGGGCCTCTCTCCTGGAGGCGCTCAGTCAGACCGAGTGATGACATAAGGCAAGACGCTCCTCGGGGCGCGTCTTGCTGGGGCCTCTCTCCTGGAGGCGCTCAGTCAGACCCAGTGCTTACATGTGGCAAGATGCTCCTCGGGGCGTGTCTTGCTGGGGCTTCTCTCCTGGAGGCGTTCAGTCAGACCGAGTGCTGACATGTGGCAAGACGCTCCTCGGGGCGCGTCTTGCTTGGGCTTCTCTCCTGGAGGCGTTCAGTCAGACCGAGTGCTGACATGTGGTAAGACGCTCCTCGGGGCGCGTCTTGCTGGGGCTTCTCTCCTGGAGGCGCTCAGTCAGACCCAGTGCTTACATGTGGCAAGACGCTCCTCGGGGCGCGTCTTGCTTGGGCCTCTCTCCTGGAGGCGCTCAGTCAGACCCAGTGCTGACATGTGGCAAGACGCTCCTCGGGGCGCGTCTTGCTTGGGCCTCTCTCCTGGAGACGCTCAGTCAGACCCAGTGTTGACACGTGGCAAGACGCTCCTCGGGGCGTGTCTTGCTTGGGCCTCTCTCCTGGAGGCGCTCAGTCAGACCCAGTGGTGACATATGGCAAGACGCTCCTCGGGGCGCGTCTTGCTTGGGCTTCTCTTATGGAGGCCCTCAGTGAGACCCATTGCTGATATGTGGCAAGACGCTACTCGGGGCGCGTCTTGCTTGGGCCTCTCTCCTGGAGGCGCTCAGTCAGACCCAGTGGTGACATGTGGCAAGACGCTCCTCGGGGCGCGTCTTGCTTGGGCCTCTCTCCTGGAGACGCTCAGTCAGACCCAGTGTTGACACGTTGCAAGACGCTCCTCGGGGCGCGTCTTGCTTGGGCCTCTCTCCTGGAGGCGCTCAGTCAGACCCAGTGGTGACATGTGGCAAGACGCTCCTCGGGGCGCGTCTTGCTTGGGCTTCTCTCATGGAGGCCCTCAGTCAGACCCATTGTTGATATGTGGCAAGACGCTCCTCGGGGCGCGTCTTGCTTGGGCCTCTCTCCTGGAGGCGCTCAGTCAGACCGAGTGCTGACATGTGGCAAGACGCTCCTCGGGGCGCGTCTTGCTTGGGCTTCTCTCCTGGAGGCCCTCAGTCTGACCCATTGTTTACATGTGGCAAGACGCTCCTTTGGGCGCATCTTGCTTGGGCTTCTCTCCTGGAGGCCCTCAGTCAGACCCATTGTTGACATGTGGCAAGACGCTCCTCGGGACGCGTCTTGCTTGGGCCTCTCTCCTGGAGGCGCTCAGTCAGACCGAGTGCTGACATAAGGCAAGACGCTCCTCGGGGCGCGTCTTGCTGGGGCCTCTCTCCTGGTGGCGCTCAGTCAGACCCAGAGCTTACATGTGGCAAGACGCTCCTCGGGGTGCGTCTTGCTGGGGCTTCTCTCCTGGAGGCGTTCAGTCAGACCGAGTGCTGACACGTGGCAAGACGCTCCTCGGGGCGCGTCTTGCTTGGGCTTCTCTCCTGGAGGCCCTCAGTCAGACTCATTGTTGACAAGTGGCAAGATGCTCCTCGGGGCGCGTCTTGCTTGGGGCCTCTCTACTGGAGGCGCACAGTCAGACAGAGTGCTGACATGTGGCAAGACGCTCCTCGGGGCGCGTCTTGCTTGGGCTTCTCTCCTGGAGGCCCTCAGTCAGACTCATTGTTGACATGTGGCAAGACGCTCCTCGGGGCGCGTCTTGTTTGGGCCTCTCTCCTGGAGGCGCACGGACAGACAGAGTGCTGAAATGTGGCAAGACGCTCCTCGGGGCGCGTCTTGCTTGGGCTTCTCTCCTGGAGGCCCTAAGTTCAGACCCATTGTTGACATGTGGCAAGACGCTCCTCAGGGCGCGTCTTGCTTGGGCTTCTCTCCTGGAGGCCCTCAGTCAGACCCATTGCTGACATGTGGCAAGACGCTCCTCGGGGCGCATCTTGCTTGGGCCTCTCTCCTGGAGGCGCTCAGTCAGACCGAGTGCTGACATGTGGCAAGACACTCCTCGGGGCGCGTCTTGCTTGGGCTTCTCTCCTGGAGGCCCTCAGTCAGACTCATTGTTGACATGTGGCAAGACGCTCCTCTGGGCGCGTCTTGCTTGGGCCTCTCTCCTGGAGGCCCTCTGTCAGACCCACTGTTGACATGTGGCAAGACTCTCCTCGGGGCGCGTCTTGCTTGGGCCTCTCTCCTGGAGGTGCTCAGTCAGACCCAGTGTTGACATGTGGCAAGACGCTCCTCGGGGCGCGTCTTGCTTGGGCTTCTCTCCTGGAGGCCCTCAGTCAGACCCATTGTTGACATGTTGCAAGATGCTCCTCGTGGTGCGTCTTGCTTGGGCCTCTCTCCTGGAGGCGCTCAGTCAGACCGAGTGCTGACAAAAGGCAAGACGGTCCTCGGGGCGCGTCTTGCTGGGGCCTCTCTCCTGGAGGCGCTCAGTCAGACCCAGTGCTTACATGTGGCAAGACGCTCCTCGGGGCGCGTCTTGCTTGGGCCTCTCTCCTGGAGACCCTCTGTCAGCCCCAGTGTTGACATGTGTCAAGACGCTCCTCGGGGTGCGTCTTGCTTGGGCCTCTCTCCTGGAGGCGCTCAGTCAGACCGAGTGCTGACATGTGGCAAGACGCTCCTCGGGGCGCGTCTTGCTTGGGCTTCTCTCCTGGAGGCCCTCAGTCAGACCCATTGTTGACATGTGGCAAGACACTCCTCGGGACGCGTCTTGCTTGGGCTTCTCTCCTGGAGGCCCTCAGTCAGACTCATTGTTGACATGTGGCAAGACACTCCTCGGGACGCGTCTTGCTTGGGCCTCTCTCCTGGAGGCGCTCAGTCAGAACGAGTGCTGACATAAGGCAAGACGCTCCTCGGGGCGCGTCTTGCTGGGGCCTCTCTCCTGGAGGCGCTCAGTCAGACCCAGTGCTTACATGTGGCAAGACGCTCCTCAGGGCGCGTCTAGCTGGGGCTTCTCTCCTGGAGGCGTTCAGTCAGACCGAGTGCTGACATGTGGCAAGACGCTCCTCGGGGCGCGTCTTGCTTGGGCCTCTCTCCTGGAGGCGCTCAGTCAGACCCAGTGGTGACATGTGGCAAGACGCTCCTCGGGGCGCGTCTTGCTTGGGCCTCTCTCCTGGAGACGCTCAGTGAGACCCACTGTTGACACGTGACAAGACGCTCCTCGGGGCGCGTCTTGCTTGGGCTTCTCTCATGGAGGCCCCCAGTCAGACCCATTGTTGATATGTGGCAAGACGCTCCTCGGGGCGCGTCTTGCTTGGGCCTCTCTCCTGGAGGCGCTCAGTCAGACCGAGTGATGACATGTGGCAAGACGCTCCTCGGGGCGCGTCTTGCTTGGGCTTCTCTCATGGAGGCCCTCAGTCAGACCCATTGTTGATATGTGGCAAGACGCTCCTCGGGGCGAGTCTTGCTTGGGCCTCTCTCCTGGAGGTGCTCAGTCAGACCCAGTGTTGACATGGTGCAAGACGCTCCTCGGGGCGCGTCTTGCTTGGGCTTCTCTCTTGGAGGCCCTCAGTCAGTCCCATTGTTGACATGTGGCAAGACGCTCCTCGGGGCGCATCTTGCTTGGGCCTCTCTCCTGGAGGCCCTCTGTCAGCCCCAGTGTTGACATGTGTCAAGAAGCTCCTCGGGGTGCGTCTTGCTTGGGCCTCTCTCCTGGAGTCGCTCAGTCAGACCGAGTGCTGACATGTGGCAAGACGCTCCTCGGGGCGCGTCTTGCTTGGGCTTCTCTCATGGAGGCCCTCAGTCAGACCCATTGTTGATATGTGGCAAGACGCTCCTCGGGGCGAGACTTGCTTGGGCCTCTCTCCTGGAGGTGCTCAGTCAGACCCAGTGTTGACATGGTGCAAGACGCTCCTCGGGGCGCGTCTTGCTTGGGCTTCTCTCTTGGAGGCCCTCAGTCAGACCCATTGTTTACATGTGGCAAGACGCTCCTCGGGGCGCATCTTGCTTGGGCCTCTCTCCTGGAGGCCCTCTGTCAGCCCCAGTGTTGACATGTGTCAAGACGCTCCTCGGGGTGCGTCTTGCTTGGGCCTCTTTCCTGGAGTCGCTCAGTCAGACCGAGTGCTGACATGTGGCAAGACGCTCCTCGGGGCGCGTCTTGCTTGGGCTTCTCTCCTGGAGGCCCTCAGTCAGACCCATTGTTGACATGTGGCAAGACGCTCCTCGGGGCGCGTCTTGCTTGGGCCTCTCTCCTGGAGGCACTCAGTCAGACCGAGTGCTGACATAAGGCAAGACGCTCCTCGGGGCGCGTCTTGCTGGGGCCTCTCTCCTGGAGGCGCTCAGTCAGACCCAGTGCTTACATGTGGCAAGATGCTCCTCGGGGCGTGTCTTGCTGGGGCTTCTCTCCTGGAGGCGTTCAGTCAGACCGAGTGCTGACATGTGGCAAGACGCTCCTCGGGGCGCGTCTTGCTTGGGCTTCTCTCCTGGAGGCGTTCAGTCAGACCGAGTGCTGACATGTGGTAAGACGCTCCTCGGGGCGCGTCTTGCTGGGGCTTCTCTCCTGGAGGCGCTCAGTCAGACCCAGTGCTTACATGTGGCAAGACGCTCCTCGGGGCGCGTCTTGCTTGGGCCTCTCTCCTGGAGGCGCTCAGTCAGACCCAGTGCTGACATGTGGCAAGACGCTCCTCGGGGCGCGTCTTGCTTGGGCCTCTCTCCTGGAGACGCTCAGTCAGACCCAGTGTTGACACGTGGCAAGACGCTCCTCGGGGCGTGTCTTGCTTGGGCCTCTCTCCTGGAGGCGCTCAGTCAGACCCAGTGGTGACATGTGGCAAGACGCTCCTCGGGGCGCGTCTTGCTTGGGCTTCTCTCATGGAGGCCCTCAGTTAGACCCATTGCTGATATGTGGCAAGACGCTACTCGGAGCGCGTCTTGCTTGGGCCTCTCTTCTGGAGGCGCTCAGTCAGACCGAGTGCTGACATGTGGCAAGACGCTCCTCGGGGCGAGTCTTGCTTGGGCTTCTCTCCTGGAGGCCCTCAGTCAGACCCATTGTTTACATGTGGCAAGACGCTCCTTTGGGCGCATCTTGCTTGGGCTTCTCTCCTGAAGGCCCTCAGTCAGACCCATTGTTGACATGTGGCAAGACGCTCCTCGGGGCGCATCTTGCTTGGGCCTCTCTCCTGGAGGCGCTCAGTCAGACCCAGTGGTGACATGTGACAAGACGCTCCTCGGGGCGCGTCTTGCTTGAGCTTCTCTCATGGAGGCCCTCAGTCAGATCCATTGTTGATATGTGGCAAGACGCTCCTCGGGGCGCGTCTTGCTTGGGCCTCTCTCCTGGAGGAGCTCATTCAGACCGAGTGCTGACATGTGGCAAGACGCTCCTCGGGGCGCGTCTTGCTGGGGCTTCTCTCCTGGAGGCGCTCAGTCAGACCGAGTGCTGACATGTGGCAAGACGCTCCTCGGGGCGCGTCTTGCTTGGGCTTCTCTCCTGGAGGCCCTCAGTCAGACCCATTGTTGATATGTGGCAAGACGGTCCTCGGGGCGAGACTTGCTTGGGCCTCTCTCCTGGAGGTGCTCAGTCAGACCCAGTGTTGACATGGTGCAAGACGCTCCTCGGGGCGCGTCTTGCTTGGGCTTCTCTCTTGGAGGCCCTCAGTCAGACCCATTGTTTACATGTGGCAAGACGCTCCTCGGGGCGCATCTTGCTTGGGCCTCTCTCCTGGAGGCCCTCTGTCAGCCCCAGTGTTGACATGTGTCAAGACGCTCCTCGGGGTGCGTCTTGCTTGGGCCTCTCTCCTGGAGTCGCTCAGTCAGACCGAGTGCTGACATGTGGCAAGACGCTCCTCGTGGCGCGTTTTGCTTGGGCTTCTCTCCTGGAGGCCCTCAGTCAGACCCATTGTTGACATGTGGCAAGACGCTCCTCGGGGCGCGTCTTGCTTGGGCCTCTCTCCTGGAGGCGCTCAGTCAGACCGAGTGCTGACATAAGGCAAGACGCTCCTCGGGGCGCGTCTTGCTGGGGCCTCTCTCCTGGAGGCGCTCAGTCAGACCCAGTGCTTACATGTGGCAAGATGCGCCTCGGGGCGTGTCTTGCTGGGGCTTCTCTCCTGGAGGCGTTCAGTCAGACCGAGTGCTGACATGTGGCAAGACGCTCCTCGGGGCGCGTCTTGCTTGGGCTTCTCTCCTGGAGGGGTTCAGTCAGACCGAGTGCTGACATGTGGTAAGACGCTCCTCGGGGCGCGTCTTGCTGGGGCTTCTCTCCTGGAGGCGCTCAGTCAGACCCAGTGCTTACATGTGGCAAGACGCTCCTCGGGGCGCGTCTTGCTTGGGCCTCTCTCCTGGAGGCGCTCAGTCAGACCCAGTGCTGACATGTGGCAAGACGCTCCTCGGGGCGCGTCTTGCTTGGGCCTCTCTCCTGGAGACGCTCAGTCAGACCCAGTGTTGACACGTGGCAAGACGCTCCTCGGGGCACGTCTTGCTTGGGCCTCTCTCCTGGAGGCGCTCAGTCAGACCCAGTGGTGACATGTGGCAAGACGCTCCTCGGGGCGCGTCTTGCTTGGGCTTCTCTCATGGAGGCCCTCAGTTAGACCCATTGCTGATATGTGGCAAGACGCTACTCGGGGCGCGTCTTGCTTGGGCCTCTCTTCTGGAGGCGCTCAGTCAGACCGAGTGCTGACATGTGGCAAGACGCTCCTCGGGGCGCGTCTTGCTTGGGCCTCTCTCCTGGAGGCCCTCTGTCAGCCCCAGTGTTGACATGTGTCAAGACGCTCCTCGGGGTGCGTCTTGCTTGGGCCTCTTTCCTGGAGTCGCTCAGTCAGACCGAGTGCTGACATGTGGCAAGACGCTCCTCGGGGCGCGTCTTGCTTGGGCTTCTCTCCTGGAGGCCCTCAGTCAGACCCATTGTTGACATGTGGCAAGACGCTCCTCGGGGCGCGTCTTGCTTGGGCCTCTCTCCTGGAGGCACTCAGTCAGACCGAGTGCTGACATAAGGCAAGACGCTCCTCGGGGCGCGTCTTGCTGGGGCCTCTCTCCTGGAGGCGCTCAGTCAGACCCAGTGCTTACATGTGGCAAGATGCTCCTCGGGGCGTGTCTTGCTGGGGCTTCTCTCCTGGAGGCGTTCAGTCAGACCGAGTGCTGACATGTGGCAAGACGCTCCTCGGGGCGCGTCTTGCTTGGGCTTCTCTCCTGGAGGCGTTCAGTCAGACCGAGTGCTGACATGTGGTAAGACGCTCCTCGGGGCGCGTCTTGCTGGGGCTTCTCTCCTGGAGGCGCTCAGTCAGACCCAGTGCTTACATGTGGCAAGACGCTCCTCGGGGCGCGTCTTGCTTGGGCCTCTCTCCTGGAGGCGCTCAGTCAGACCCAGTGCTGACATGTGGCAAGACGCTCCTCGGGGCGCGTCTTGCTTGGGCCTCTCTCCTGGAGACGCTCAGTCAGACCCAGTGTTGACACGTGGCAAGACGCTCCTCGGGGCGTGTCTTGCTTGGGCCTCTCTCCTGGAGGCGCTCAGTCAGACCCAGTGGTGACATGTGGCAAGACGCTCCTCGGGGCGCGTCTTGCTTGGGCTTCTCTCATGGAGGCCCTCAGTTAGACCCATTGCTGATATGTGGCAAGACGCTACTCGGAGCGCGTCTTGCTTGGGCCTCTCTTCTGGAGGCGCTCAGTCAGACCGAGTGCTGACATGTGGCAAGACGCTCCTCGGGGCGAGTCTTGCTTGGGCTTCTCTCCTGGAGGCCCTCAGTCAGACCCATTGTTTACATGTGGCAAGACGCTCCTTTGGGCGCATCTTGCTTGGGCTTCTCTCCTGAAGGCCCTCAGTCAGACCCATTGTTGACATGTGGCAAGACGCTCCTCGGGGCGCATCTTGCTTGGGCCTCTCTCCTGGAGGCGCTCAGTCAGACCCAGTGGTGACATGTGACAAGACGCTCCTCGGGGCGCGTCTTGCTTGAGCTTCTCTCATGGAGGCCCTCAGTCAGATCCATTGTTGATATGTGGCAAGACGCTCCTCGGGGCGCGTCTTGCTTGGGCCTCTCTCCTGGAGGAGCTCATTCAGACCGAGTGCTGACATGTGGCAAGACGCTCCTCGGGGCGCGTCTTGCTGGGGCTTCTCTCCTGGAGGCGCTCAGTCAGACCGAGTGCTGACATGTGGCAAGACGCTCCTCGGGGCGCGTCTTGCTTGGGCTTCTCTCCTGGAGGCCCTCAGTCAGACCCATTGTTGATATGTGGCAAGACGCTCCTCGGGGCGAGACTTGCTTGGGCCTCTCTCCTGGAGGTGCTCAGTCAGACCCAGTGTTGACATGGTGCAAGACGCTCCTCGGGGCGCGTCTTGCTTGGGCTTCTCTCTTGGAGGCCCTCAGTCAGACCCATTGTTTACATGTGGCAAGACGCTCCTCGGGGCGCATCTTGCTTGGGCCTCTCTCCTGGAGGCCCTCTGTCAGCCCCAGTGTTGACATGTGTCAAGACGCTCCTCGGGGTGCGTCTTGCTTGGGCCTCTCTCCTGGAGTCGCTCAGTCAGACCGAGTGCTGACATGTGGCAAGACGCTCCTCGTGGCGCGTTTTGCTTGGGCTTCTCTCCTGGAGGCCCTCAGTCAGACCCATTGTTGACATGTGGCAAGACGCTCCTCGGGGCGCGTCTTGCTTGGGCCTCTCTCCTGGAGGCGCTCAGTCAGACCGAGTGCTGACATAAGGCAAGACGCTCCTCGGGGCGCGTCTTGCTGGGGCCTCTCTCCTGGAGGCGCTCAGTCAGACCCAGTGCTTACATGTGGCAAGATGCGCCTCGGGGCGTGTCTTGCTGGGGCTTCTCTCCTGGAGGCGTTCAGTCAGACCGAGTGCTGACATGTGGCAAGACGCTCCTCGGGGCGCGTCTTGCTTGGGCTTCTCTCCTGGAGGGGTTCAGTCAGACCGAGTGCTGACATGTGGTAAGACGCTCCTCGGGGCGCGTCTTGCTGGGGCTTCTCTCCTGGAGGCGCTCAGTCAGACCCAGTGCTTACATGTGGCAAGACGCTCCTCGGGGCGCGTCTTGCTTGGGCCTCTCTCCTGGAGGCGCTCAGTCAGACCCAGTGCTGACATGTGGCAAGACGCTCCTCGGGGCGCGTCTTGCTTGGGCCTCTCTCCTGGAGACGCTCAGTCAGACCCAGTGTTGACACGTGGCAAGACGCTCCTCGGGGCGCGTCTTGCTTGGGCCTCTCTCCTGGAGGCGCTCAGTCAGACCCAGTGGTGACATGTGGCAAGACGCTCCTCGGGGCGCGTCTTGCTTGGGCTTCTCTCATGGAGGCCCTCAGTTAGACCCATTGCTGATATGTGGCAAGACGCTACTCGGGGCGCGTCTTGCTTGGGCCTCTCTTCTGGAGGCGCTCAGTCAGACCGAGTGCTGACATGTGGCAAGACGCTCCTCGGGGCGCGTCTTGCTTGGGCTTCTCTCCTGGAGGCCCTCAGTCAGACCCATTGTTGACATGTGGCAAGACACTCCTCGGGACGCGTCTTGCTTGGGCTTCTCTCCTGGAGGCCCTCAGTCAGACTCATTGTTGACATGTGGCAAGACACTCCTCGGGACGCGTCTTGCTTGGGCCTCTCTCCTGGAGGCGCTCAGTCAGAACGAGTGCTGACATAAGGCAAGACGCTCCTCGGGGCGCGTCTTGCTGGGGCCTCTCTCCTGGAGGCGCTCAGTCAGACCCAGTGCTTACATGTGGCAAGACACTCCTCAGGGCGCGTCTAGCTGGGGCTTCTCTCCTGGAGGCGTTCAGTCAGACCGAGTGCTGACATGTGGCAAGACGCTCCTCGGGGCGCGTCTTGCTTGGGCCTCTCTCCTGGAGGCGCTCAGTCAGACCCAGTGGTGACATGTGGCAAGACGCTCCTCGGGGCGCGTCTTGCTTGGGCCTCTCTCCTGGAGACGCTCAGTGAGACCCACTGTTGACACGTGACAAGACGCTCCTCGGGGCGCGTCTTGCTTGGGCTTCTCTCATGGAGGCCCCCAGTCAGACCCATTGTTGATATGTGGCAAGACGCTCCTCGGGGCGCGTCTTGCTTGGGCCTCTCTCCTGGAGGCGCTCAGTCAGACCGAGTGATGACATGTGGCAAGACGCTCCTCGGGGAGTGTCTTGCTGGGGCCTCTCTCCTGGAGGCGCTCAGTCAGACCCACTGTTGACACGTGACAAGACGCTCCTCGGGGCGCGTCTTGCTTGGGCTTCTCTCATGGAGGCCCTCAGTCAGACCCATTGTTGATATGTGGCAAGACGCTCCTCGGGGCGAGTCTTGCTTGGGCCTCTCTCCTGGAGGTGCTCAGTCAGACCCAGTGTTGACATGGTGCAAGACGCTCCTCGGGGCGCGTCTTGCTTGGGCTTCTCTCTTGGAGGCCCTCAGTCAGTCCCATTGTTGACATGTGGCAAGACGCTCCTCGGGGCGCATCTTGCTTGGGCCTCTCTCCTGGAGGCCCTCTGTCAGCCCCAGTGTTGACATGTGTCAAGAAGCTCCTCGGGGTGCGTCTTGCTTGGGCCTCTCTCCTGGAGTCGCTCAGTCAGACCGAGTGCTGACATGTGGCAAGACGCTCCTCGGGGCGCGTCTTTCTTGGGCTTCTCTCATGGAGGCCCTCAGTCAGACCCATTGTTGATATGTGGCAAGACGCTCCTCGGGGCGAGACTTGCTTGGGCCTCTCTCCTGGAGGTGCTCAGTCAGACCCAGTGTTGACATGGTGCAAGACGCTCCTCGGGGCGCGTCTTGCTTGGGCTTCTCTCTTGGAGGCCCTCAGTCAGACCCATTGTTTACATGTGGCAAGACGCTCCTCGGGGCGCATCTTGCTTGGGCCTCTCTCCTGGAGGCCCTCTGTCAGCCCCAGTGTTGACATGTGTCAAGACGCTCCTCGGGGTGCGTCTTGCTTGGGCCTCTTTCCTGGAGTCGCTCAGTCAGACCGAGTGCTGACATGTGGCAAGACGCTCCTCGGGGCGCGTCTTGCTTGGGCTTCTCTCCTGGAGGCCCTCAGTCAGACCCATTGTTGACATGTGGCAAGACGCTCCTCGGGGCGCGTCTTGCTTGGGCTTCTCTCCTGGAGGCCCTCAGTCAGACCCATTGTTGACATGTGGCAAGACGCTCCTCGGGGCGCGTCTTGCTTGGGCCTCTCTCCTGGAGGCACTCAGTCAGACCGAGTGCTGACATAAGGCAAGACGCTCCTCGGGGCGCGTCTTGCTGGGGCCTCTCTCCTGGAGGCGCTCAGTCAGACCCAGTGCTTACATGTGGCAAGATGCTCCTCGGGGCGTGTCTTGCTGGGGCTTCTCTCCTGGAGGCGTTCAGTCAGACCGAGTGCTGACATGTGGCAAGACGCTCCTCGGGGCGCGTCTTGCTTGGGCTTCTCTCCTGGAGGCGTTCAGTCAGACCGAGTGCTGACATGTGGTAAGACGCTCCTCGGGGCGCGTCTTGCTGGGGCTTCTCTCCTGGAGGCGCTCAGTCAGACCCAGTGCTTACATGTGGCAAGACGCTCCTCGGGGCGCGTCTTGCTTGGGCCTCTCTCCTGGAGACGCTCAGTCAGACCCAGTGTTGACACGTGGCAAGACGCTCCTCGGGGCGTGTCTTGCTTGGGCCTCTCTCCTGGAGGCGCTCAGTCAGACCCAGTGGTGACATGTGGCAAGACGCTCCTCGGGGCGCGTCTTGCTTGGGCTTCTCTCATGGAGGCCCTCAGTTAGACCCATTGCTGATATGTGGCAAGACGCTACTCGGAGCGCGTCTTGCTTGGGCCTCTCTTCTGGAGGCGCTCAGTCAGACCGAGTGCTGACATGTGGCAAGACGCTCCTCGGGGCGAGTCTTGCTTGGGCTTCTCTCCTGGAGGCCCTCAGTCAGACCCATTGTTTACATGTGGCAAGACGCTCCTTTGGGCGCATCTTGCTTGGGCTTCTCTCCTGAAGGCCCTCAGTCAGACCCATTGTTGACATGTGGCAAGACGCTCCTCGGGGCGCATCTTGCTTGGGCCTCTCTCCTGGAGGCGCTCAGTCAGACCCAGTGGTGACATGTGACAAGACGCTCCTCGGGGCGCGTCTTGCTTGAGCTTCTCTCATGGAGGCCCTCAGTCAGATCCATTGTTGATATGTGGCAAGACGCTCCTCGGGGCGCGTCTTGCTTGGGCCTCTCTCCTGGAGGAGCTCAGTCAGACCGAGTGCTGACATGTGGCAAGACGCTCCTCGGGGCGCGTCTTGCTGGGGCTTCTCTCCTGGAGGCGTTCAGTCAGACCGAGTGCTGACATGTGGCAAGACGCTCCTCGGGGCGCGTCTTGCTTGGGCTTCTCTCCTGGAGGCCCTCAGTCAGACCCATTGTTGATATGTGGCAAGACGCTCCTCGGGGCGAGACTTGCTTGGGCCTCTCTCCTGGAGGTGCTCAGTCAGACCCAGTGTTGACATGGTGCAAGACGCTCCTCGGGGCGCGTCTTGCTTGGGCTTCTCTCTTGGAGGCCCTCAGTCAGACCCATTGTTTACATGTGGCAAGACGCTCCTCGGGGCGCATCTTGCTTGGGCCTCTCTCCTGGAGGCCCTCTGTCAGCCCCAGTGTTGACATGTGTCAAGACGCTCCTCGGGGTGCGTCTTGCTTGGGCCTCTCTCCTGGAGTCGCTCAGTCAGACCGAGTGCTGACATAAGGCAAGACGCTCCTCGGGGCGCGTCTTGCTGGGGCCTCTCTCCTGGTGGCGCTCAGTCAGACCCAGAGCTTACATGTGGCAAGACGCTCCTCGGGGTGCGTCTTGCTGGGGCTTCTCTCCTGGAGGCGTTCAGTCAGACCGAGTGCTGACACGTGGCAAGACGCTCCTCGGGGCGCGTCTTGCTTGGGCTTCTCTCCTGGAGGCCCTCAGTCAGACTCATTGTTGACAAGTGGCAAGATGCTCCTCGGGGCGCGTCTTGCTTGGGGCCTCTCTACTGGAGGCGCACAGTCAGACAGAGTGCTGACATGTGGCAAGACGCTCCTCGGGGCGCGTCTTGCTTGGGCTTCTCTCCTGGAGGCCCTCAGTCAGACTCATTGTTGACATGTGGCAAGACGCTCCTCGGGGCGCGTCTTGTTTGGGCCTCTCTCCTGGAGGCGCACGGACAGACAGAGTGCTGAAATGTGGCAAGACGCTCCTCGGGGCGCGTCTTGCTTGGGCTTCTCTCCTGGAGGCCCTAAGTTCAGACCCATTGTTGACATGTGGCAAGACGCTCCTCAGGGCGCGTCTTGCTTGGGCTTCTCTCCTGGAGGCCCTCAGTCAGACCCATTGCTGACATGTGGCAAGACGCTCCTCGGGGCGCATCTTGCTTGGGCCTCTCTCCTGGAGGCGCTCAGTCAGACCGAGTGCTGACATGTGGCAAGACACTCCTCGGGGCGCGTCTTGCTTGGGCTTCTCTCCTGGAGGCCCTCAGTCAGACTCATTGTTGACATGTGGCAAGACGCTCCTCTGGGCGCGTCTTGCTTGGGCCTCTCTCCTGGAGGCCCTCTGTCAGACCCAGTGTTGACATGTGGCAAGACTCTCCTCGGGGCGCGTCTTGCTTGGGCCTCTCTCCTGGAGGTGCTCAGTCAGACCCAGTGTTGACATGTGGCAAGACGCTCCTCGGGGCGCGTCTTGCTTGGGCTTCTCTCCTGGAGGCCCTCAGTCAGACCCATTGTTGACATGTTGCAAGACGCTCCTCGTGGTGCGTCTTGCTTGGGCCTCTCTCCTGGAGGCGCTCAGTCAGACCGAGTGCTGACAAAAGGCAAGACGGTCCTCGGGGCGCGTCTTGCTGGGGCCTCTCTCCTGGAGGCGCTCAGTCAGACCCAGTGCTTACATGTGGCAAGACGCTCCTCGGGGCGCGTCTTGCTTGGGCCTCTCTCCTGGAGACCCTCTGTCAGCCCCAGTGTTGACATGTGTCAAGACGCTCCTCGGTGTGCGTCTTGCTTGGGCCTCTCTCCTGGAGGCGCTCAGTCAGACCGAGTGCTGACATGTGGCAAGACGCTCCTCGGGGCGCGTCTTGCTTGGGCTTCTCTCCTGGAGGCCCTCAGTCAGACCCATTGTTGACATGTGGCAAGACACTCCTCGGGACGCGTCTTGCTTGGGCTTCTCTCCTGGAGGCCCTCAGTCAGACTCATTGTTGACATGTGGCAAGACACTCCTCGGGACGCGTCTTGCTTGGGCCTCTCTCCTGGAGGCGCTCAGTCAGAACGAGTGCTGACATAAGGCAAGACGCTCCTCGGGGCGTGTCTTGCTGGGGCCTCTCTCCTGGAGGCGCTCAGTCAGACCCAGTGCTTACATGTGGCAAGACGCTCCTCAGGGCGCGTCTAGCTGGGGCTTCTCTCCTGGAGGCGTTCAGTCAGACCGAGTGCTGACATGTGGCAAGACGCTCCTCGGGGCGCGTCTTGCTTGGGCCTCTCTCCTGGAGGCGCTCAGTCAGACCCAGTGGTGACATGTGGCAAGACGCTCCTCGGGGCGCGTCTTGCTTGGGCCTCTCTCCTGGAGACGCTCAGTGAGACCCACTGTTGACACGTGACAAGACGCTCCTCGGGGCGCGTCTTGCTTGGGCTTCTCTCATGGAGGCCCCCAGTCAGACCCATTGTTGATATGTGGCAAGACGCTCCTCGGGGCGCGTCTTGCTTGGGCCTCTCTCCTGGAGGCGCTCAGTCAGACCGAGTGATGACATGTGGCAAGACGCTCCTCGGGGCGCGTCTTGCTTGGGCTTCTCTCATGGAGGCCCTCAGTCAGACCCATTGTTGATATGTGGCAAGACGCTCCTCGGGGCGAGTCTTGCTTGGGCCTCTCTCCTGGAGGTGCTCAGTCAGACCCAGTGTTGACATGGTGCAAGACGCTCCTCGGGGCGCGTCTTGCTTGGGCTTCTCTCTTGGAGGCCCTCAGTCAGTCCCATTGTTGACATGTGGCAAGACGCTCCTCGGGGCGCATCTTGCTTGGGCCTCTCTCCTGGAGGCCCTCTGTCAGCCCCAGTGTTGACATGTGTCAAGAAGCTCCTCGGGGTGCGTCTTGCTTGGGCCTCTCTCCTGGAGTCGCTCAGTCAGACCGAGTGCTGACATGTGGCAAGACGCTCCTCGGGGCGCGTCTTCCTTGGGCTTCTCTCATGGAGGCCCTCAGTCAGACCCATTGTTGATATGTGGCAAGACGCTCCTCGGGGCGAGACTTGCTTGGGCCTCTCTCCTGGAGGTGCTCAGTCAGACCCAGTGTTGACATGGTGCAAGACGCTCCTCGGGGCGCGTCTTGCTTGGGCTTCTCTCTTGGAGGCCCTCAGTCAGACCCATTGTTTACATGTGGCAAGACGCTCCTCGGGCGCATCTTGCTTGGGCCTCTCTCCTGGAGGCCCTCTGTCAGCCCCAGTGTTGACATGTGTCAAGACGCTCCTCGGGGTGCGTCTTGCTTGGGCCTCTTTCCTGGAGTCGCTCAGTCAGACCGAGTGCTGACATGTGGCAAGACGCTCCTCGGGGCGCGTCTTGCTTGGGCTTCTCTCCTGGAGGCCCTCAGTCAGACCCATTGTTGACATGTGGCATGACGCTCCTCGGGGCGCGTCTTGCTTGGGCCTCTCTCCTGGAGGCACTCAGTCAGACCGAGTGCTGACATAAGGCAAGACGCTCCTCGGGGCGCGTCTTGCTGGGGCCTCTCTCCTGGAGGCGCTCAGTCAGACCCAGTGCTTACATGTGGCAAGATGCTCCTCGGGGCGTGTCTTGCTGGGGCTTCTCTCCTGGAGGCGTTCAGTCAGACCGAGTGCTGACATGTGGCAAGACGCTCCTCGGGGCGCGTCTTGCTTGGGCTTCTCTCCTGGAGGCGTTCAGTCAGACCGAGTGCTGACATGTGGTAAGACGCTCCTCGGGGCGCGTCTTGCTGGGGCTTCTCTCCTGGAGGCGCTCAGTCAGACCCAGTGCTTACATGTGGCAAGACGCTCCTCGGGGCGCGTCTTGCTTGGGCCTCTCTCCTGGAGGCGCTCAGTCAGACCCAGTGCTGACATGTGGCAAGACGCTCCTCGGGGCGCGTCTTGCTTGGGCCTCTCTCCTGGAGACGCTCAGTCAGACCCAGTGTTGACACGTGGCAAGACGCTCCTCGGGGCGTGTCTTGCTTGGGCCTCTCTCCTGGAGGCGCTCAGTCAGACCCAGTGGTGACATGTGGCAAGACGCTCCTCGGGGCGCGTCTTGCTTGGGCTTCTCTCATGGAGGCCCTCAGTTAGACCCATTGCTGATATGTGGCAAGACGCTACTCGGAGCGCGTCTTGCTTGGGCCTCTCTTCTGGAGGCGCTCAGTCAGACCGAGTGCTGACATGTGGCAAGACGCTCCTCGGGGCGAGTCTTGCTTGGGCTTCTCTCCTGGAGGCCCTCAGTCAGACCCATTGTTTACATGTGGCAAGACGCTCCTTTGGGCGCATCTTGCTTGGGCTTCTCTCCTGAAGGCCCTCAGTCAGACCCATTGTTGACATGTGGCAAGACGCTCCTCGGGGCGCATCTTGCTTGGGCCTCTCTCCTGGAGGCGCTCAGTCAGACCCAGTGGTGACATGTGACAAGACGCTCCTCGGGGCGCGTCTTGCTTGAGCTTCTCTCATGGAGGCCCTCAGTCAGATCCATTGTTGATATGTGGCAAGACGCTCCTCGGGGCGCGTCTTGCTTGGGCCTCTCTCCTGGAGGAGCTCATTCAGACCGAGTGCTGACATGTGGCAAGACGCTCCTCGGGGCGCGTCTTGCTGGGGCTTCTCTCCTGGAGGCGCTCAGTCAGACCGAGTGCTGACATGTGGCAAGACGCTCCTCGGGGCGCGTCTTGCTTGGGCTTCTCTCCTGGAGGCCCTCAGTCAGACCCATTGTTGATATGTGGCAAGACGCTCCTCGGGGCGAGACTTGCTTGGGCCTCTCTCCTGGAGGTGCTCAGTCAGACCCAGTGTTGACATGGTGCAAGACGCTCCTCGGGGCGCGTCTTGCTTGGGCTTCTCTCTTGGAGGCCCTCAGTCAGACCCATTGTTTACATGTGGCAAGACGCTCCTCGGGGCGCATCTTGCTTGGGCCTCTCTCCTGGAGGCCCTCTGTCAGCCCCAGTGTTGACATGTGTCAAGACGCTCCTCGGGGTGCGTCTTGCTTGGGCCTCTCTCCTGGAGTCGCTCAGTCAGACCGAGTGCTGACATGTGGCAAGACGCTCCTCGTGGCGCGTTTTGCTTGGGCTTCTCTCCTGGAGGCCCTCAGTCAGACCCATTGTTGACATGTGGCAAGACGCTCCTCGGGGCGCGTCTTGCTTGGGCCTCTCTCCTGGAGGCGCTCAGTCAGACCGAGTGCTGACATAAGGCAAGACGCTCCTCGGGGCGCGTCTTGCTGGGGCCTCTCTCCTGGAGGCGCTCAGTCAGACCCAGTGCTTACATGTGGCAAGATGCGCCTCGGGGCGTGTCTTGCTGGGGCTTCTCTCCTGGAGGCGTTCAGTCAGACCGAGTGCTGACATGTGGCAAGACGCTCCTCGGGGCGCGTCTTGCTTGGGCTTCTCTCCTGGAGGGGTTCAGTCAGACCGAGTGCTGACATGTGGTAAGACGCTCCTCGGGGCGCGTCTTGCTGGGGCTTCTCTCCTGGAGGCGCTCAGTCAGACCCAGTGCTTACATGTGGCAAGACGCTCCTCGGGGCGCGTCTTGCTTGGGCCTCTCTCCTGGAGGCGCTCAGTCAGACCCAGTGCTGACATGTGGCAAGACGCTCCTCGGGGCGCGTCTTGCTTGGGCCTCTCTCCTGGAGACGCTCAGTCAGACCCAGTGTTGACACGTGGCAAGACGCTCCTCGGGGCGCGTCTTGCTTGGGCCTCTCTCCTGGAGGCGCTCAGTCAGACCCAGTGGTGACACGTGGCAAGACGCTCCTCGGGGCGCGTCTTGCTTGGGCTTCTCTCATGGAGGCCCTCAGTTAGACCCATTGCTGATATGTGGCAAGACGCTACTCGGGGCGCGTCTTGCTTGGGCCTCTCTTCTGGAGGCGCTCAGTCAGACCGAGTGCTGACATGTGGCAAGACGCTCCTCGGGGCGCGTCTTGCTTGGGCTTCTCTCCTGGAGGCCCTCAGTCAGACCCATTGTTGACATGTGGCAAGACACTCCTCGGGACGCGTCTTGCTTGGGCTTCTCTCCTGGAGGCCCTCAGTCAGACTCATTGTTGACATGTGGCAAGACACTCCTCGGGACGCGTCTTGCTTGGGCCTCTCTCCTGGAGGCGCTCAGTCAGAACGAGTGCTGACATAAGGCAAGACGCTCCTCGGGGCGCGTCTTGCTGGGGCCTCTCTCCTGGAGGCGCTCAGTCAGACCCAGTGCTTACATGTGGCAAGACACTCCTCAGGGCGCGTCTAGCTGGGGCTTCTCTCCTGGAGGCGTTCAGTCAGACCGAGTGCTGACATGTGGCAAGACGCTCCTCGGGGCGCGTCTTGCTTGGGCCTCTCTCCTGGAGGCGCTCAGTCAGACCCAGTGGTGACATGTGGCAAGACGCTCCTCGGGGCGCGTCTTGCTTGGGCCTCTCTCCTGGAGACGCTCAGTGAGACCCACTGTTGACACGTGACAAGACGCTCCTCGGGGCGCGTCTTGCTTGGGCTTCTCTCATGGAGGCCCCCAGTCAGACCCATTGTTGATATGTGGCAAGACGCTCCTCGGGGCGCGTCTTGCTTGGGCCTCTCTCCTGGAGGCGCTCAGTCAGACCGAGTGATGACATGTGGCAAGACGCTCCTCGGGGCGCGTCTTGCTTGGGCTTCTCTCATGGAGGCCCTCAGTCAGACCCATTGTTGATATGTGGCAAGACGCTCCTCGGGGCGAGTCTTGCTTGGGCCTCTCTCCTGGAGGTGCTCAGTCAGACCCAGTGTTGACATGGTGCAAGACGCTCCTCGGGGCGCGTCTTGCTTGGGCTTCTCTCTTGGAGGCCCTCAGTCA
The DNA here is from genome assembly GCF_043380555.1 of Nothobranchius furzeri. NCBI lineage: Eukaryota > Metazoa > Chordata > Actinopteri > Cyprinodontiformes > Nothobranchiidae > Nothobranchius > Nothobranchius furzeri. Next base: position 404,098 of record NW_027223061.1, read on the forward strand.
GTCCCATTGTTGACATGTGGCAAGACGCTCCTCGGGGCGCATCTTGCTTGGGCCTCTCTCCTGGAGGCCCTCTGTCAGCCCCAGTGTTGACATGTGTCAAGAAGCTCCTCGGGGTGCGTCTTGCTTGGGCCTCTCTCCTGGAGTCGCTCAGTCAGACCGAGTGCTGACATGTGGCAAGACGCTCCTCGGGGCGCGTCTTTCTTGGGCTTCTCTCATGGAGGCCCTCAGTCAGACCCATTGTTGATATGTGGCAAGACGCTCCTCGGGGCGAGACTTGCTTGGGCCTCTCTCCTGGAGGTGCTCAGTCAGACCCAGTGTTGACATGGTGCAAGACGCTCCTCGGGGCGCGTCTTGCTTGGGCTTCTCTCTTGGAGGCCCTCAGTCAGACCCATTGTTTACATGTGGCAAGACGCTCCTCGGGGCGCATCTTGCTTGGGCCTCTCTCCTGGAGGCCCTCTGTCAGCCCCAGTGTTGACATGTGTCAAGACGCTCCTCGGGGTGCGTCTTGCTTGGGCCTCTTTCCTGGAGTCGCTCAGTCAGACCGAGTGCTGACATGTGGCAAGACGCTCCTCGGGGCGCGTCTTGCTTGGGCTTCTCTCCTGGAGGCCCTCAGTCAGACCCATTGTTGACATGTGGCAAGACGCTCCTCGGGGCGCGTCTTGCTTGGGCTTCTCTCCTGGAGGCCCTCAGTCAGACCCATTGTTGACATGTGGCAAGACGCTCCTCGGGGCGCGTCTTGCTTGGGCCTCTCTCCTGGAGGCACTCAGTCAGACCGAGTGCTGACATAAGGCAAGACGCTCCTCGGGGCGCGTCTTGCTGGGGCCTCTCTCCTGGAGGCGCTCAGTCAGACCCAGTGCTTACATGTGGCAAGATGCTCCTCGGGGCGTGTCTTGCTGGGGCTTCTCTCCTGGAGGCGTTCAGTCAGACCGAGTGCTGACATGTGGCAAGACGCTCCTCGGGGCGCGTCTTGCTTGGGCTTCTCTCCTGGAGGCGTTCAGTCAGACCGAGTGCTGACATGTGGTAAGACGCTCCTCGGGGCGCGTCTTGCTGGGGCTTCTCTCCTGGAGGCGCTCAGTCAGACCCAGTGCTTACATGTGGCAAGACGCTCCTCGGGGCGCGTCTTGCTTGGGCCTCTCTCCTGGAGACGCTCAGTCAGACCCAGTGTTGACACGTGGCAAGACGCTCCTCGGGGCGTGTCTTGCTTGGGCCTCTCTCCTGGAGGCGCTCAGTCAGACCCAGTGGTGACATGTGGCAAGACGCTCCTCGGGGCGCGTCTTGCTTGGGCTTCTCTCATGGAGGCCCTCAGTTAGACCCATTGCTGATATGTGGCAAGACGCTACTCGGAGCGCGTCTTGCTTGGGCCTCTCTTCTGGAGGCGCTCAGTCAGACCGAGTGCTGACATGTGGCAAGACGCTCCTCGGGGCGAGTCTTGCTTGGGCTTCTCTCCTGGAGGCCCTCAGTCAGACCCATTGTTTATATGTGGCAAGACGCTCCTTTGGGCGCATCTTGCTTGGGCTTCTCTCCTGAAGGCCCTCAGTCAGACCCATTGTTGACATGTGGCAAGACGCTCCTCGGGGCGCATCTTGCTTGGGCCTCTCTCCTGGAGGCGCTCAGTCAGACCCAGTGGTGACATGTGACAAGACGCTCCTCGGGGCGCGTCTTGCTTGAGCTTCTCTCATGGAGGCCCTCAGTCAGATCCATTGTTGATATGTGGCAAGACGCTCCTCGGGGCGCGTCTTGCTTGGGCCTCTCTCCTGGAGGAGCTCAGTCAGACCGAGTGCTGACATGTGGCAAGACGCTCCTCGGGGCGCGTCTTGCTGGGGCTTCTCTCCTGGAGGCGTTCAGTCAGACCGAGTGCTGACATGTGGCAAGACGCTCCTCGGGGCGCGTCTTGCTTGGGCTTCTCTCCTGGAGGCCCTCAGTCAGACCCATTGTTGATATGTGGCAAGACGCTCCTCGGGGCGAGACTTGCTTGGGCCTCTCTCCTGGAGGTGCTCAGTCAGACCCAGTGTTGACATGGTGCAAGACGCTCCTCGGGGCGCGTCTTGCTTGGGCTTCTCTCTTGGAGGCCCTCAGTCAGACCCATTGTTTACATGTGGCAAGACGCTCCTCGGGGCGCATCTTGCTTGGGCCTCTCTCCTGGAGGCCCTCTGTCAGCCCCAGTGTTGACATGTGTCAAGACGCTCCTCGGGGTGCGTCTTGCTTGGGCCTCTCTCCTGGAGTCGCTCAGTCAGACCGAGTGCTGACATGTGGCAAGACGCTCCTCGTGGCGCGTTTTGCTTGGGCTTCTCTCCTGGAGGCCCTCAGTCAGACCCATTGTTGACATGTGGCAAGACGCTCCTCGGGGCGCGTCTTGCTTGGGCCTCTCTCCTGGAGGCGCTCAGTCAGACCGAGTGCTTACATAAGGCAAGACGCTCCTCGGGGAGTGTCTTGCTGGGGCCTCTCTCCTGGAGGCGCTCAGTCAGACCCAGTGCTTACATGTGGCAAGATGCGCCTCGGGGCGTGTCTTGCTGGGGCTTCTCTCCTGGAGGCGTTCAGTCAGACCGAGTGCTGACATGTGGCAAGACGCTCCTCGGGGCGCGTCTTGCTTGGGCTTCTCTCCTGGAGGGGTTCAGTCAGACCGAGTGCTGACATGTGGTAAGACGCTCCTCGGGGCGCGTCTTGCTGGGGCTTCTCTCCTGGAGGCGCTCAGTCAGACCCAGTGCTTACATGTGGCAAGACGCTCCTCGGGGCGCGTCTTGCTTGGGCCTCTCTCCTGGAGGCGCTCAGTCAGACCCAGTGCTGACATGTGGCAAGACGCTCCTCGGGGCGCGTCTTGCTTGGGCCTCTCTCCTGGAGACGCTCAGTCAGACCCAGTGTTGACACGTGGCAAGACGCTCCTCGGGGCGCGTCTTGCTTGGGCCTCTCTCCTGGAGGCGCTCAGTCAGACCCAGTGGTGACATGTGGCAAGACGCTCCTCGGGGCGCGTCTTGCTTGGGCTTCTCTCATGGAGGCCCTCAGTTAGACCCATTGCTGATATGTGGCAAGACGCTACTCGGGGCGCGTCTTGCTTGGGCCTCTCTTCTGGAGGCGCTCAGTCAGACCGAGTGCTGACATGTGGCAAGACGCTCCTCGGGGCGAGTCTTGCTTGGGCTTCTCTCCTGGAGGCCCTCAGTCAGACCCATTGTTTACATGTGGCAAGACGCTCCTTTGGGCGCATCTTGCTTGGGCTTCTCTCCTGAAGGCCCTCAGTCAGACCCATTGTTGACATGTGGCAAGACGCTCCTCGGGGCGCGTCTTGCTTGGGCCTCTCTCCTGGAGGCGCTCAGTCAGACCCAGTGGTGACATGTGGCAAGACGCTCCTCGGGGCGCGTCTTGCTTGGGCTTCTCTCCTGGAGGCCCTCAGTCAGACCCATTGTTGACATGTGGCAAGACACTCCTCGGGACGCGTCTTGCTTGGGCTTCTCTCCTGGAGGCCCTCAGTCAGACTCATTGTTGACATGTGGCAAGACACTCCTCGGGACGCGTCTTGCTTGGGCCTCTCTCCTGGAGGCGCTCAGTCAGAACGAGTGCTGACATAAGGCAAGACGCTCCTCGGGGCGCGTCTTGCTGGGGCCTCTCTCCTGGAGGCGCTCAGTCAGACCCAGTGCTTACATGTGGCAAGACACTCCTCAGGGCGCGTCTAGCTGGGGCTTCTCTCCTGGAGGCGTTCAGTCAGACCGAGTGCTGACATGTGGCAAGACGCTCCTCGGGGCGCGTCTTGCTTGGGCCTCTCTCCTGGAGGCGCTCAGTCAGACCCAGTGGTGACATGTGGCAAGACGCTCCTCGGGGCGCGTCTTGCTTGGGCCTCTCTCATGGAGGCCCCCAGTCAGACCCATTGTTGATATGTGGCAAGACGCTCCTCGGGGCGCGTCTTGCTTGGGCCTCTCTCCTGGAGGCGCTCAGTCAGACCGAGTGATGACATGTGGCAAGACGCTCCTCGGGGCGCGTCTTGCTTGGGCCTCTCTCCTGGAGGCGCTCAGTCAGACCGAGTGATGACATGTGGCAAGACGCTCCTCGGGGCGCGTCTTGCTTGGGCTTCTCTCATGGAGGCCCTCAGTCAGACCCATTGTTGATATGTGGCAAGACGCTCCTCGGGGCGAGTCTTGCTTGGGCCTCTCTCCTGGAGGTGCTCAGTCAGACCCAGTGTTGACATGGTGCAAGACGCTCCTCGGGGCGCGTCTTGCTTGGGCTTCTCTCTTGGAGGCCCTCAGTCAGTCCCATTGTTGACATGTGGCAAGACGCTCCTCGGGGCGCATCTTGCTTGGGCCTCTCTCCTGGAGGCCCTCTGTCAGCCCCAGTGTTGACGTGTGTCAAGAAGCTCCTCGGGGTGCGTCTTGCTTGGGCCTCTCTCCTGGAGTCGCTCAGTCAGACCGAGTGCTGACATGTGGCAAGACGCTCCTCGGGGCGCGTCTTGCTGGGGCTTCTCTCCTGGAGGCGCTCAGTCAGACCCAGTGCTTACATGTGGCAAGACGCTCCTCGGGGCGCGTCTTGCTTGGGCCTCTCTCCTGGAGGCGCTCAGTCAGACCCAGTGCTTACATGTGGCAAGACGCTCCTCGGGGCGCGTCTTGCTTGGGCCTCTCTCCTGGAGGCGCTCAGTCAGACCCAGTGCTGACATGTGGCAAGACGCTCCTCGGGGCGCGTCTTGCTTGGGCCTCTCTCCTGGAGACGCTCAGTCAGACCCAGTGTTGACACGTGGCAAGACGCTCCTCGGGGCGTGTCTTGCTTGGGCCTCTCTCCTGGAGGCGCTCAGTCAGACCCAGTGGTGACATGTGGCAAGACGCTCCTCGGGGCGCGTCTTGCTTGGGCTTCTCTCATGGAGGCCCTCAGTTAGACCCATTGCTGATATGTGGCAAGACGCTACTCGGAGCGCGTCTTGCTTGGGCCTCTCTTCTGGAGGCGCTCAGTCAGACCGAGTGCTGACATGTGGCAAGACGCTCCTCGGGGCGAGTCTTGCTTGGGCTTCTCTCCTGGAGGCCCTCAGTCAGACCCATTGTTTACATGTGGCAAGACGCTCCTTTGGGCGCATCTTGCTTGGGCTTCTCTCCTGAAGGCCCACAGTCAGACCCATTGTTGACATGTGGCAAGACGCTCCTCGGGGCGCATCTTGCTTGGGCCTCTCTCCTGGAGGCGCTCAGTCAGACCCAGTGGTGACATGTGACAAGACGCTCCTTGGGGCGCGTCTTGCTTGAGCTTCTCTCATGGAGGCCCTCAGTCAGATCCATTGTTGATATGTGGCAAGACGCTCCTCGGGGCGCGTCTTGCTTGGGCCTCTCTCCTGGAGGAGCTCAGTCAGACCGAGTGCTGACATGTGGCAAGACGCTCCTCGGGGCGCGTCTTGCTGGGGCTTCTCTCCTGGAGGCGTTCAGTCAGACCGAGTGCTGACATGTGGCAAGACGCTCCTCGGGGCGCGTCTTGCTTGGGCTTCTCTCCTGGAGGCCCTCAGTCAGACCCATTGTTGATATGTGGCAAGACGCTCCTCGGGGCGAGACTTGCTTGGGCCTCTCTCCTGGAGGTGCTCAGTCAGACCCAGTGTTGACATGGTGCAAGACGCTCCTCGGGGCGCGTCTTGCTTGGGCTTCTCTCTTGGAGGCCCTCAGTCAGACCCATTGTTTACATGTGGCAAGACGCTCCTCGGGGCGCATCTTGCTTGGGCCTCTCTCCTGGAGGCCCTCTGTCAGCCCCAGTGTTGACATGTGTCAAGACGCTCCTCGGGGTGCGTCTTGCTTGGGCCTCTCTCCTGGAGTCGCTCAGTCAGACCGAGTGCTGACATGTGGCAAGACGCTCCTCGTGGCGCGTTTTGCTTGGGCTTCTCTCCTGGAGGCCCTCAGTCAGACCCATTGTTGACATGTGGCAAGACGCTCCTCGGGGCGCGTCTTGCTTGGGCCTCTCTCCTGGAGGCGCTCAGTCAGACCGAGTGCTGACATAAGGCAAGACGCTCCTCGGGGCGTGTCTTGCTGGGGCCTCTCTCCTGGAGGCGCTCAGTCAGACCCAGTGCTTACATGTGGCAAGATGCGCCTCGGGGCGTGTCTTGCTGGGGCTTCTCTCCTGGAGGCGTTCAGTCAGACCGAGTGCTGACATGTGGCAAGACGCTCCTCGGGGCGCGTCTTGCTTGGGCTTCTCTCCTGGAGGGGTTCAGTCAGACCGAGTGCTGACATGTGGTAAGACGCTCCTCGGGGCGCGTCTTGCTGGGGCTTCTCTCCTGGAGGCGCTCAGTCAGACCCAGTGCTTACATGTGGCAAGACGCTCCTCGGGGCGCGTCTTGCTTGGGCCTCTCTCCTGGAGGCGCTCAGTCAGACCCAGTGCTGACATGTGGCAAGACGCTCCTCGGGGCGCGTCTTACTTGGGCCTCTCTCCTGGAGACGCTCAGTCAGACCCAGTGTTGACACGTGGCAAGACGCTCCTCGGGGCGCGTCTTGCTTGGGCCTCTCTCCTGGAGGCGCTCAGTCAGACCCAGTGGTGACATGTGGCAAGACGCTCCTCGGGGCGCGTCTTGCTTGGGCTTCTCTCATGGAGGCCCTCAGTTAGACCCATTGCTGATATGTGGCAAGACGCTACTCGGGGCGCGTCTTGCTTGGGCCTCTCTTCTGGAGGCGCTCAGTCAGACCGAGTGCTGACATGTGGCAAGACGCTCCTCGGGGCGAGTCTTGCTTGGGCTTCTCTCCTGGAGGCCCTCAGTCAGACCCATTGTTTACATGTGGCAAGACGCTCCTTTGGGCGCATCTTGCTTGGGCTTCTCTCCTGAAGGCCCTCAGTCAGACCCATTGTTGACATGTGGCAAGACGCTCCTCGGGGCGCGTCTTGCTTGGGCCTCTCTCCTGGAGGCGCTCAGTCAGACCCAGTGGTGACATGTGGCAAGACGCTCCTCGGGGCGCGTCTTGCTTGGGCTTCTCTCCTGGAGGCCCTCAGTCAGACCCATTGTTGACATGTGGCAAGACACTCCTCGGGACGCGTCTTGCTTGGGCTTCTCTCCTGGAGGCCCTCAGTCAGACTCATTGTTGACATGTGGCAAGACACTCCTCGGGACGCGTCTTGCTTGGGCCTCTCTCCTGGAGGCGCTCAGTCAGAACGAGTGCTGACATAAGGCAAGACGCTCCTCGGGGCGCGTCTTGCTGCGGCCTCTCTCCTGGAGGCGCTCAGTCAGACCCAGTGCTTACATGTGGCAAGACACTCCTCAGGGCGCGTCTAGCTGGGGCTTCTCTCCTGGAGGCGTTCAGTCAGACCGAGTGCTGACATGTGGCAAGACGCTCCTCGGGGCGCGTCTTGCTTGGGCCTCTCTCCTGGAGGCGCTCAGTCAGACCCAGTGGTGACATGTGGCAAGACGCTCCTCGGGGCGCGTCTTGCTTGGGCCTCTCTCCTGGAGACGCTCAGTGAGACCCACTGTTGACAAGTGACAAGACGCTCCTCGGGGCGCGTCTTGCTTGGGCTTCTCTCATGGAGGCCCCCAGTCAGACCCATTGTTGATATGTGGCAAGACGCTCCTCGGGGCGCGTCTTGCTTGGGCCTCTCTCCTGGAGGCGCTCAGTCAGACCGAGTGATGACATGTGGCAAGACGCTCCTCGGGGCGCGTCTTGCTTGGGCTTCTCTCATGGAGGCCCTCAGTCAGACCCATTGTTGATATGTGGCAAGACGCTCCTCGGGGCGAGTCTTGCTTGGGCCTCTCTCCTGGAGGTGCTCAGTCAGACCCAGTGTTGACATGGTGCAAGACGCTCCTCGGGGCGCGTCTTGCTTGGGCTTCTCTCTTGGAGGCCCTCAGTCAGTCCCATTGTTGACATGTGGCAAGACGCTCCTCGGGGCGCATCTTGCTTGGGCCTCTCTCCTGGAGGCCCTCTGTCAGCCCCAGTGTTGACATGTGTCAAGAAGCTCCTCGGGGTGCGTCTTGCTTGGGCCTCTCTCCTGGAGTCGCTCAGTCAGACCGAGTGCTGACATGTGGCAAGACGCTCCTCGGGGCGCGTCTTGCTTGGGCTTCTCTCATGGAGGCCCTCAGTCAGACCCATTGTTGATATGTGGCAAGACGCTCCTCGGGGCGAGACTTGCTTGGGCCTCTCTCCTGGAGGTGCTCAGTCAGACCCAGTGTTGACATGGTGCAAGACGCTCCTCGGGGCGCGTCTTGCTTGGGCTTCTCTCTTGGAGGCCCTCAGTCAGACCCATTGTTTACATGTGGCAAGACGCTCCTCGGGGCGCATCTTGCTTGGGCCTCTCTCCTGGAGGCCCTCTGTCAGCCCCAGTGTTGACATGTGTCAAGACGCTCCTCGGGGTGCGTCTTGCTTGGGCCTCTTTCCTGGAGTCGCTCAGTCAGACCGAGTGCTGACATGTGGCAAGACGCTCCTCGGGGCGCGTCTTGCTTGGGCTTCTCTCCTGGAGGCCCTCAGTCAGACCCATTGTTGACATGTGGCAAGACGCTCCTCGGGGCGCGTCTTGCTTGGGCCTCTCTCCTGGAGGCACTCAGTCAGACCGAGTGCTGACATAAGGCAAGACGCTCCTCGGGGCGCGTCTTGCTGGGGCCTCTCTCCTGGAGGCGCTCAGTCAGACCCAGTGCTTACATGTGGCAAGATGCTCCTCGGGGCGTGTCTTGCTGGGGCTTCTCTCCTGGAGGCGTTCAGTCAGACCGAGTGCTGACATGTGGCAAGACGCTCCTCGGGGCGCGTCTTGCTTGGGCTTCTCTCCTGGAGGCGTTCAGTCAGACCGAGTGCTGACATGTGGTAAGACGCTCCTCGGGGCGCGTCTTGCTGGGGCTTCTCTCCTGGAGGCGCTCAGTCAGACCCAGTGCTTACATGTGGCAAGACGCTCCTCGGGGCGCGTCTTGCTTGGGCCTCTCTCCTGGAGGCGCTCAGTCAGACCCAGTGCTGACATGTGGCAAGACGCTCCTCGGGGCGCATCTTGCTTGGGCCTCTCTCCTGGAGACGCTCAGTCAGACCCAGTGTTGACACGTGGCAAGACGCTCCTCGGGGCGTGTCTTGCTTGGGCCTCTCTTCTGGAGGCGCTCAGTCAGACCGAGTGCTGACATGTGGCAAGACGCTCCTCGGGGCGAGTCTTGCTTGGGCTTCTCTCCTGGAGGCCCTCAGTTAGACCCATTGCTGATATGTGGCAAGACGCTACTCGGAGCGCGTCTTGCTTGGGCCTCTCTTCTGGAGGCGCTCAGTCAGACCGAGTGCTGAAATGTGGCAAGACGCTCCTCGGGGCGAGTCTTGCTTGGGCTTCTCTCCTGGAGGCCCTCAGTCAGACCCATTGTTTACATGTGGCAAGACGCTCCTTTGGGCGCATCTTGCTTGGGCTTCTCTCCTGAAGGCCCTCAGTCAGACCCATTGTTGACATGTGGCAAGACGCTCCTCGGGGCGCATCTTGCTTGGGCCTCTCTCCTGGAGGCGCTCAGTCAGACCCAGTGGTGACATGTGACAAGACGCTCCTCGGGGCGCGTCTTGCTTGAGCTTCTCTCATGGAGGCCCTCAGTCAGATCCATTGTTGATATGTGGCAAGACGCTCCTCGGGGCGCGTCTTGCTTGGGCCTCTCTCCTGGAGGAGCTCAGTCAGACCGAGTGCTGACATGTGGCAAGACGCTCCTCGGGGCGCGTCTTGCTGGGGCTTCTCTCCTGGAGGCGTTCAGTCAGACCGAGTGCTGACATGTGGCAAGACGCTCCTCGGGGCGCGTCTTGCTTGGGCTTCTCTCCTGGAGGCCCTCAGTCAGACCCATTGTTGATATGTGGCAAGACGCTCCTCGGGGCGAGACTTGCTTGGGCCTCTCTCCTGGAGGTGCTCAGTCAGACCCAGTGTTGACATGGTGCAAGACGCTCCTCGGGGCGCGTCTTGCTTGGGCTTCTCTCTTGGAGGCCCTCAGTCAGACCCATTGTTTACATGTGGCAAGACGCTCCTCGGGGCGCATCTTGCTTGGGCCTCTCTCCTGGAGGCCCTCTGTCAGCCCCAGTGTTGACATGTGTCAAGACGCTCCTCGGGGTGCGTCTTGCTTGGGCCTCTCTCCTGGAGTCGCTCAGTCAGACCGAGTGCTGACATGTGGCAAGACGCTCCTTGTGGCGCGTTTTGCTTGGGCTTCTCTCCTGGAGGCCCTCAGTCAGACCCATTGTTGACATGTGGCAAGACGCTCCTCGGGGCGCGTCTTGCTTGGGCCTCTCTCCTGGAGGCGCTCAGTCAGACCGAGTGCTGACATAAGGCAAGACGCTCCTCGGGGCGCGTCTTGCTGGGGCCTCTCTCCTGGAGGCGCTCAGTCAGACCCAGTGCTTACATGTGGCAAGATGCGCCTCGGGGCGTGTCTTGCTGGGGCTTCTCTCCTGGAGGCGTTCAGTCAGACCGAGTGCTGACATGTGGCAAGACGCTCCTCGGGGCGCGTCTTGCTTGGGCTTCTCTCCTGGAGGGGTTCAGTCAGACCGAGTGCTGACATGTGGTAAGACGCTCCTCGGGGCGCGTCTTGCTGGGGCTTCTCTCCTGGAGGCGCTCAGTCAGACCCAGTGCTTACATGTGGCAAGACGCTCCTCGGGGCGCGTCTTGCTTGGGCCTCTCTCCTGGAGGCGCTCAGTCAGACCCAGTGCTGACATGTGGCAAGACGCTCCTCGGGGCGCGTCTTGCTTGGGCCTCTCTCCTGGAGACGCTCAGTCAGACCCAGTGTTGACACGTGGCAAGACGCTCCTCGGGGCGCGTCTTGCTTGGGCCTCTCTCCTGGAGGCGCTCAGTCAGACCCAGTGGTGACATGTGGCAAGACGCTCCTCGGGGCGCGTCTTGCTTGGGCTTCTCTCATGGAGGCCCTCAGTTAGACCCATTGCTGATATGTGGCAAGACGCTACTCGGGGCGCGTCTTGCTTGGGCCTCTCTTCTGGAGGCGCTCAGTCAGACCGAGTGCTGACATGTGGCAAGACGCTCCTCGGGGCGAGTCTTGCTTGGGCTTCTCTCCTGGAGGCCCTCAGTCAGACCCATTGTTTACATGTGGCAAGACGCTCCTTTGGGCGCATCTTGCTTGGGCTTCTCTCCTGAAGGCCCTCAGTCAGACCCATTGTTGACATGTGGCAAGACGCTCCTCGGGGCGCGTCTTGCTTGGGCCTCTCTCCTGGAGGCGCTCAGTCAGACCCAGTGGTGACATGTGACAAGACGCTCCTCGGGGCGCGTCTTGCTTGAGCTTCTCTCATGGAGGCCCTCAGTCAGATCCATTGTTGATATGTGGCAAGACGCTCCTCGGGGCGCGTCTTGCTTGGGCCTCTCTCCTGGAGGAGCTCAGTCAGACCGAGTGCTGACATGTGGCAAGACGCTCCTCGGGGCGCGTCTTGCTGGGGCTTCTCTCCTGGAGGCGTTCAGTCAGACCGAGTGCTGACATGTGGCAAGACGCTCCTCGGGGCGCGTCTTGCTTGGGCTTCTCTCCTGGAGGCCCTCAGTCAGACCCATTGTTTACATGTGGCAAGACGCTCCTCGGGGCGCATCTGGCTTGGGCCTCTCTCCTGGAGGCCCTCTGTCAGCCCCAGTGATGACATGTGTGAAGACGCTCCTCGGGGAGAGTCTTGCTTGGGCCTCTCTCCTGGAGGTGCTCAGTCAGACCCAGTGTTGACGTGGTGCAAGACGCTCCTCGGGGCGCGTCTTGCTTGGGCTTCTCTCTTGGAGGCCCTCAGTCAGACCCATTGTTGACATGTGGCAAGACGCTCCTCGGGGCGCGTCTTGCTTGGGCTTCTCTCCTGGAGGCCCTCAGTAAGACCCATTGTTGACATGTGGCAAGACGCTCCTCGGGGCGCGTCTTGCTTGGGCCTCTCTCCTGGAGGCGCTCAGTCAGACCGAGTGCTGACATAAGGCAAGACGCTCCTCGGGGCGCGTCTTGCTGGGGCCTCTCTCCTGGAGGCGCTCAGTCAGACCCAGTGCTTACATGTGGCAAGACGCTCCTCGGGGTGTGTCTTGCTGGGGCTTCTCTCCTGGAGGCGTTCAGTCAGACGAGTGCTGACATGTGGCAAGGAGCTCCTCGGGGCGTGTCTTCCTTGGGCTTCTCTCCTGGAGGCGTTCAGTCAGACCGAGTGCTGACATGTGGCAAGACGCTCCTCGGGGCGCATCTTGCTTGGGCCTCTCTCCTGGAGGCGCTCAGTCAGACCGAGTGCTGACATGTGGCAAGACACTCCTCGGGGCGCGTCTTGCTTGGGCTTCTCTCCTGGAGGCCCTCAGTCAGACTCATTGTTGACATGTGGCAAGACGCTCCTCGGGGCGCGTCTTGCTTGGGCCTCTCTCCTGGAGGCCCTCTGTCAGACCCAGTGTTGACATGTGGCAAGACGCTCCTAGGGGCGCGTCTTGCTTGGGCCTCTCTCCTGGAGGTGCTCAGTCAGACCCAGTGTTGACATGTGGCAAGACGCTCCTCGGGGCGCGTCTTGCTTGGGCTTCTCTCCTGGAGGCCCTCAGTCAGACCCATTGTTTACATGTGGCAAGACGCTCCTCGGGGCGCATCTTGCTTGGGCCTCTCTCCTGGAGGCGCTCAGTCAGACCGAGTGCTGACATGTGGCAAGACGCTCCTCGGGGCGCGACTTGCTGGGCCTTCTCTCCTGGAGGCGCTCAGTCAGACCCAGTGTTGTCATGTGACAAGACGCGCCCCGAGGAGCGTCTTGCTTGGGCCTCTCTCCTGGAGGCCCTCTGTCAGACCCATTGTTGACATGTGGCAAGACGCTCCTCGGGGCGCGTCTTGCTTGGGCCTCTCTCCTGGAGGCGCTCAGTCAGACCGAGTGCTGACATAAGGCAAGATGCTCCTCGGGGCGCGTCTTGCCACATGTCAACAATGAGTCTGACTGAGGGCCTCCAGGAGAGAAGCCCAAGCAAGACGCGCCCCGAGGAGCGTCTTGCCTTATGTCAGCACTCGGTCTGACTGAGCGCCTCCAGGAGAGAAGCCCAAGCAAGACGCGTCCCGAGGAGTGTCTTGCCACATGTCAACAATGGGTCTGACTGAGGGCCTCCAGGAGAGAAGCCCAAGCAAGACGCGCCCCGAGGAGCGTCTTGCCACATGTCAGCACTCGCTCTGACTGAGCGCCTCCAGGAGAGAGGCCCAAGCAAGACGCACCCCGAGGAGCGTCTTCACACATGTCAACACTGGGGCTGACAGAGGGCCTCCAGGAGAGAGGCCCAAGCAAGACGCGCCCCGAGGAGCGTCTTGCCACATGTAAGCACTGGGTCTGACTGAGCGCCTCCAGGAGAGAGGCCCCAGCAAGACGCGCCCCGAGGACCGTCTTGCCTTATGTCAGCACTCGGTCTGACTGAGCGCCTCCAGGAGAGAGGCCCAAGCAAGACGCACCCCGAGGATCGTCTTGCCACATGTCAACAATGGGTCTGACTGAGGGCCTCCAGGAGAGAAGCCCAAGCAAGACGCGCCCCGAGGAGCGTCTTGCCACGTGTCACCACTGGGTCTGATTGAGCGCCTCCAGGAGAGAGGCCACAGCAAGACGCGCCCCGAGGAGCATCTTGCCACTAATCAACAATGGGTCTGACTGAGGGCCTCCATGAGAGAAGCCCAAGCAAGACGCGCCCCGAGGAGCGTCTTGCCACATGTCAGCACTCGGTCTGACTGAGCGCCTCCAGGAGAGAGGCCCAAGCAAGACGCGCCCCGAGGAGCGTCTTGCCACATATCAACAATGGGTCTGACTGAGGGCCTCCATGAGAGAAGCCCAAGCAAGACGCGCCCCGAGGAGCGTCTTGTCACGTGTCAACACTGGGTCTGACTGAGCGTCTCCAGGAGAGAGGCCCAAGCAAGACGCGCCCCGAGGAGCGTCTTGCCACATGTCACCACTCGGTCTGACTGAGTGCCTCCAGGAGAGAGGCCCAAGCAAGACTCGCCCCGAGGAGCATCTTGCCACATGTCAACAATGAGTCTGACTGAGGGCCTCCATGAGAGAAGCCCAGGCAAGACGCGTCCCGAGGAGTGTCTTGCCACATGTCAGCACTCGGTCTGACTGAGCGCCTCCAGGAGAGAGGCCCAAGCAAGACGCGCCCCAAGGAGGCCCTCAGTCAGACCCATTGTTTACATGTGGCAAGACGCTCCTCGGGGCGCATCTTGCTTGGGCCTCTCTCCTGGAGGCGCTCAGTCAGACCCAGTGTTGACACGTGACAAGACGCTCCTCGGGGCGCGTCTTGCTTGGGCTTCTCTCATGGAGGCCCTCAGTCAGACCCATTGCTAACATGTGGCAAGACGCTCCTCGGGGCGCGTCTTGCTTGGGCTTCTCTCCTGGAGGCCCTCAGTCAGACCCATTGTTTACATGTGGCAAGACGCTCCTTGGGGCGCATCTTGCTTGGGCCTCTCTCCTGGAGGCCCTCTGTCATCCCCAGTGTTGACATGTGTCAAGACGCTCCTCGGGGTGCGTCTTGCTTGGGCTTCTCTCCTGGACGCGCTCAGTCAGACCGAGTGCTGACATGTGGCAAGACGCTCCTCGGGGCGCGTCTTGCTTGGGCTTCTCTCCTGGAGGCCCTCAGTCAGACCCATTGTTGACATGTGGCAAGACGCTCCTCGGGGTGCGTCTTGCTTGGGCCTCTCTCCTGGAGGTGCTCAGTCAGACCGAGTGCTGACATAAGGCAAGACGCTCCTCGGGGCGCGTCTTGCTGGGGCCTCTCTCCTGGAGGCGCTCAGTCAGACCCAGTGCTTACATGTGGCAAGACGCTCCTCGGGGCGCGTCTTGCTTGGGCCTCTCTCCTGGAGGCGCTCAGTCAGACCCAGTGGTGACATGTGGCAAGACGCTCTTCGGGGCGCGTCTTGCTTGAGCCTCTCTCCTGGAGATGCTCAGTCAGACCCAGTGTTGACACGTGACAAGACGCTCCTCGGGGCGCGTCTTGCTTGGGCTTCTCTCATGGAGGCCCTCAGTCAGACCCATTGTTGATATGTGGCAAGACGCTCCTCGGGGCGCGTCTTGCTTGGGCCTCTCTCCTGGAGGCGCTCAGTCAGACCGAGTGCTGACATGTGGCAAGACGCTCCTCGGGGCGCGTCTTGCTTGGGCTTCTCTCCTGGAGGCACTCAGTCAGACCCATTGTTTACATGTGGCAAGACGCTCCTTGGGGCGCATCTTGCTTGGGCCTCTCTCCTGGAGGCCCTCTGTCAGCCCCAGTGTTGACATGTGTCAAGACGCTCCTCGGGGTGCGTCTTGCTTGGGCCTCTCTCCTGGAGGTGCTCAGTCAGACCGAGTGCTGACATCTGGCAAGACGCTCCTCGGGGCGCGTCTTGCTTGGGCTTCTCTCCTGGAGGCCCTCAGTCAGACCCATTGTTGACATGTGGCAAGACGCTCCTCGGGGCGCGTCTTGCTTGGGCTTCTCTCCTGGAGGCCCTCAGTCAGACCCATTGTTCACAAGTGGCAAGACGCTCCTCGGGGCGCATCTTGCTTGGGCCTCTCTCCTGGAGGCCCTCTGTCAGCCCCAGTGTTGACATGTGTCAAGACGCTCCTCGGGGTGCGTCTTGCTTGGGCCTCTCTCCTGGAGGCGCTCCGTCAGACCGAGTGCTGACATGTGGCAAAACGCTCCTCGGGGCGCGTCTTGCTTGGAACTCTCTCCTGGAGGCGCTCAGTCAGACCGAGTGCTGACATAAGGCAAGACGCTCCTCGGGGCGCGTCTTGCTGGGGCCTCTCTCCTGGAGGCGCTCAGTCAGACCCAGTGCTTACATGTGGCAAGACGCTCCTCGGGGCGCGTCTTGCTGGGGCTTCTCTCCTGGAGGCGTTCAGTCAGACCGAGTGCTGACATGTGGCAAGACACTCCTCGGGACGCGTCTTGCTTGGGCTTCTCTCCTGGAGGCCCTCAGTCAGACTCATTGATGACATGTGGCAAGACGCTCCTCGGGGCGCGTCTTGCTTGGGCTTCTCTCCTGGAGGCGCTCAGTCAGACCCAGTGGTGACATGTGGCAAGACGCTCCTCGGGGCGCGTCTTGCTTGGGCCTCTCTCCTGGAGACGCTCAGTCAGACCCAGTGTTGACACGTGACAAGACGCTCCTCGGGGCGCGTCTTGCTTGGGCTTCTCTCATGGAGGCCCTCAGTCAGACCCATTGTTGATATGTGGCAAGACGCTCCTCGGGGCGCGTCTTGCTTGGGCCTCTCTCCTGGAGGCGCTCAGTCAGGCCGAGTGCTGACATGTGGCAAGACACTCCTCGGGACGGGTCTTGCTTGGGCTTCTCTCCTGGAGGCTCTCAGTCAGACTCATTGTTGACATGTGGCAAGACGCTCCTCGGGGCGCGTCTTGCTTGGGCCTCTCTCCTGGAGGTGCTCAGTCAGACCCAGTTGTGACATGTGGCAAGAAGCTCCTCAGGGCGCGTCTTGCTTGGGCCTCTCTCCTGGAGACGCTCAGTCAGACCCAGTGTTGACACGTGACAAGACGCTCCTCGGGGCGCGTCTTGCTTGGGCTTCTCTCATGGAGGCCCTCAGTCAGACCCATTGTTGATATGTGGCAAGACGCTCCTCGGGGCGCGTCTTGCTTGGGCCTCTCTCCTGGAGGCGCTCATTCAGACCGAGGGCTGACATGTGGCAAGACACTCCTCGGGACGCGTCTTGCTTGGGCTTCTCTCCTGGAGGCCCTCAGTCAGACTCATTGTTGACATGTGGCAAGACGCTCCTCGGGGCGCGTCTTGCTTGGGCCTCTCTCCTGGAGGCGCTCATTCAGACCGAGGGCTGACATGTGGCAAGACACTCCTCGGGGCGCGTCTTGCTTGGGCCTCTCTCCTGGAGGCGCTCATTCAGACCGAGGGCTGACATGTGGCAAGACACTCCTCGGGACGCGTCTTGCTTGGGCTTCTCTCCTGGAGGCCCTCAGTCAGACTCATTGTTGACATGTGGCAAGACGCTCCTCGGGGCGCGTCTTGCTTGGGCCTCTCTCCTGGAGGCGCTCATTCAGACCGAGGGCTGACATGTGGCAAGACACTCCTCGGGACGCGTCTTGCTTGGGCTTCTCTCCTGGAGGCACTCAGTCAGACCGAGTGGTGACATGTGGCAAGACGCTCCTCGGGGCGCGTCTTGCTTGGGCCTCTTTCCTGGAGACGCTCAGTCAGACCCAGTGTTGACACGTGACAAGACGCTCCTCGGGGCGCGTCTTGCTTGGGCTTCTCTCATGGAGGCCCTCAGTCAGACCCATTGTTGATATGTGGCAAGACGCTCCTCGGGGCGCGTCTTGCTTGGGCCTCTCTCCTGGAGGCGCTCAGTCAGACCGAGTGCTGACATGTGGCAAGACGCTCCTCGGGGCGCGTCTTGCTTGGGCTTCTCTCATGGAGGCCCTCAGTCAGACCCATTGTTGATATGTGGCAAGACGCTCCTCGGGGCGAGTCTTGCTTGGGCCTCTCTCCTGGAGGTGCTCAGTCAGACCCAGTGTTGACATGGTGCAAGACGCTCCTCGGGGCGCGTCTTGCTTAGGCTTCTCTCTTGGAGGCCCTCAGTCAGACCCATTGTTGACATGTGGCCAGACGCTCCTCGGGGCGCGTCTTGCTTGGGCCTCTCTACTGGAGGCGCTCAGTCAGACCGAGTGCTGACATAAGGCAAGACGCTCCTCGGGGCACGTCTTGCTGGGGCCTCTCTCCTGGAGGCCCTCAGTCAGACCCAGTGCTTACATGTGGCAAGACGCTCCTCGGGGCGCGTCTTGCTTGGGCCTCTCTCCTGGAGGCGCTCAGTCAGACCCAGTGGTGACATGTGGCAAGACGCTCTTCGGGGCGCGTCTTGCTTGAGCCTCTCTCCTGGAGATGCTCAGTCAGACCCAGTGTTGACACGTGACAAGACGCTCCTCGGGGCGCGTCTTGCTTGGGCTTCTCTCATGGAGGCCCTCAGTCAGACCCATTGTTGATATGTGGCAAGACGCGCCTCGGGGCGCGTCTTGCTTGGGCCTCTCTCCTGGAGGCGCTCAGTCAGACCGAGTGCTGACATGTGGCAAGACGCTCCTCGGGGCGCGTCTTGCTTGGGCTTCTCTCCTGGAGGCCCTCAGTCAGACCCATTGTTTACATGTGGCAAGACGCTCCTTGGGGCGCATCTTGCTTGGGCCTCTCTCCTGGAGGCCCTCTGTCATCCCCAGTGTTGACATGTGTCAAGACGCTCCTCGGGGTGCGTCTTGCTTGGGCTTCTCTCCTGGAGGCGCTCAGTCAGACCGAGTGCTGACATGTGGCAAGACGCTCCTCGGGGCGCGTCTTGCTTGGGCTTCTCTCCTGGAGGCCCTCAGTCAGACCCATTGTTGACATGTGGCAAGACGCTCTTCGGGGCGCGTCTTGCTTGTGCTTCTCTCCTGGAGGCCCTCAGTCAGACCCATTGTTTACATGTGGCAAGACGCTCCTCGGGCGCATCTTGCTTGGGCCTCTCTCCTGGAGGCGCTCAGTCAGACCCAGTGCTGATATGTGGTAAGACGCTCCTCGGGGCGCGTCTTGCTGGGGCTTCTCTCCTGGAGGCGCTCAGTCAGACCCAGTGCTTACATGTGGCAAGACGCTCCTCGGGGCGCGTCTTGCTTGGGCCTCTCTCCTGGAGGCGCTCAGTCAGACCCAGTGGTGACATGTGGCAAGACGCTCCTCGGGGCGCGTCTTGCTTGGGCCTCTCTCCTGGAGACGCTCAGTCAGACCCAGTGTTGACACGTGGCAAGACGCTCCTCGGGGCGCGTCTTGCTTGGGCCTCTCTCCTGGAGGCGCTCAGTCAGACCCAGTGGTGACATGTGGCAAGACGCTCTTCGGGGCGCGTCTTGCTTGAGCCTCTCTCCTGGAGATGCTCAGTCAGACCCAGTGTTGACACGTGACAAGACGCTCCTCGGGGCGCGTCTTGCTTGGGCTTCTCTCATGGAGGCCCTCAGTCAGACCCATTGTTGCTATGTGGCAAGACGCTCCTCGGGGCGCGTCTTGCTTGGGCCTCTCTCCTGGAGGCGCTCAGTCAGACCGAGTGCTGACATGTGGCAAGACGCTCCTCGGGGCGCGTCTTGCTTGGGCTTCTCTCCTGGAGGCCCTCTGTCAGCCCCAGTGTTGACATGTGTCAAGACGCTCCTCGGGGTGCGTCTTGCTTGGGCCTCTCTCCTGGAGGCGCTCAGTCAGACCGAGTGCTGACATGTGGCAAGACGCGACTCGGGACGCGTCTTGCTTGGGCTTCTCTCCTGGAGGCCCTCAGTCAGACCCATTGTTGACATGTGGCAAGACGCTCCTCGGGGCGCGTCTTGCTTGTGCTTCTCTCCTGGAGGCCCTCAGTCAGACCCATTGTTTACATGTGGCAAGAGGCTCCTCGGCGCGCATCTTGCTTGGGCCTCTCTCCTGGAGGCCCTATGTCAGCCCCAGTGTTGACATGTGTCAAGACGCTCCTCGGGGCGCGTCTTGCTGGGGCCTCTCTCCTGGAGGCGCTCAGTCAGACCCAGTGCTTACATGTGGCAAGACGCTCCTCGGGGCGCGTCTTGCTGGGGCTTCTCTCCTGGAGGCGTTCAGTCAGACCGAGTGCTGACAAGTGGCAAGACGCTCCTCGGGGCGCGTCTTGCTTGGGCTTCTCTCCTGGAGGCGTTCAGTCAGACCGAGTGCTGACATGTGGTAAGACACTCCTCGGGGCGCGTCTTGCTGGGGCTTCTCTCCTGGAGGCGCTCAGTCAGACCCAGTGCTTACATGTGGCAAGACGCTCCTCGGGGCGCGTCTTGATTGGGCCTCTCTCCTGGAGGCGCTCAGTCAGACCCAGTGGTGACATGTGGCAAGACGCTCCTCGGGGCGCGTCTTGCTTGTGCCTCTCTCCTGGAGACGCTCAGTCAGACCCAGTGTTGACACGTGGCAAGACGCTCCTCGGGGCGTGTCTTGCTTGGGCCTCTCTCCTGGAGGCGCTCAGTCAGACCCAGTGGTGACATGTGGCAAGACGCTCCTCGGGGCGCGTCTTGCTTGGGCTTCTCTCATGGAGGCCCTCAGTCAGACCCATTGTTGATATGTGGCAAGACGCTCCTCGGGGCGCGTCTTGCTTGGGCCTCTCTCCTGGAGGCGCTCAGTCAGACCGAGTGCTGACATGTGGCAAGACGCTCCTCGGGGCGCGTCTTGCTTGGGCTTCTCTCCTGGAGGCCCTCAGTCAGACCCATTGTTTACATGTGGCAAGACGCTCCTTTGGGCGCATCTTGCTTGGGCTTCTCTCCTGGAGGCCCTCAGTCAGACCCATTGTTGACATGTGGCAAGACGCTCCTCGGGGCGCGTCTTGCTTGGGCCTCTCTCCTGGAGGCGCTCAGTCAGACCCAGTGCTTACATGTGGCAAGACGCTCCTCGGGGCGCGTCTTGCTGGGGCTTCTCTCCTGGAGGCGTTCAGTCAGACCGAGTGCTGACATGTGGCAAGACGCTCCTCGGGACGCGTCTTGCTTGGGCTTCTCTCCTGGAGGCCCTCAGTCAGACCCATTGTTGACATGTGGCAAGATGCTCCTCGGGGCGCGTCTTGCTTGGGCCTCTCTCCTGGAGACGCTCAGTCAGACCCAGTGTTGACACGTGACAAGACGCTCCTCGGGGCGCGTCTTGCTTGGGCTTCTCTCATGGAGGCCCTCAGTCAGACCCATTGTTGATATGTGGCAAGACGCTCCTCGGGGCGCGTCTTGCTTGAACCTCTCTCCTGGAGGCGCTCAGTCAGGCCGAGTGCTGACATGTGGCAAGACACTCCTCGGGACGCGTCTTGCTTGGGCTTCTCTCCTGGAGGCCCTCAGTCAGACTCATTGTTGACATGTGGCAAGACGCTCCTCGGGGCGCGTCTTGCTTGGGCCTCTCTCCTGGAGGCGCCCAGTCAGACCCAGTGGTGACATTTGCCAAGAAGCTCCTCAGGGCGCGTCTTGCTTGGGCCTCTCTCCTGGAGACGCTCAGTCAGACCCAGTGTTGACACGTGACAAGACGCTCCTCGGGGCGCGTCTTGCTTGGGCTTCTCTCATGGAGGCCCTCAGTCAGACCCATTGTTGATATGTGGCAAGACGCTCCTCGGGGCGCGTCTTGCTTGGGCCTCTCTCCTGGAGGCGCTCATTCAGACCGAGTGCTGACATGTGGCAAGACACTCCTCGGGACGCGTCTTGCTGGGGCTTCTCTCCTGGAGGCGCTCAGTCAGACCCAGTGCTTACATGTGGCAAGACGCTCCTCGGGGCGCGTCTTGATTGGGCCTCTCTCCTGGAGGCGCTCAGTCAGACCCAGTGGTGACATGTGGCAAGACGCTCCTCGGGGCGCGTCTTGCTTGGGCCTCTCTCCTGGAGACGCTCAGTCAGACCCAGTGTTGACACGTGGCAAGACGCTCCTCGGGGCGTGTCTTGCTTGGGCCTCTCTCCTGGAGGCGCTCAGTCAGACCCAGTGGTGACATGTGGCAAGACGCTCCTCGGGGCGCGTCTTGCTTGGGCTTCTCTCATGGAGGCCCTCAGTCAGACCCATTGTTGATATGTGGCAAGACGCTCCTCGGGGCGCGTCTTGCTTGGGCCTCTCTCCTGGAGGCGCTCAGTCAGACCGAGTGCTGACATGTGGCAAGACGCTCCTTCTGGGCGCGTCTTGCTTGGGCTTCTCTCCTGGAGGCCCTCAGTCAGACCCATTGTTTACATGTGGCAAGACGCTCCTTTGGGCGCATCTTGCTTGGGCTTCTCTCCTGGAGGCCCTCAGTCAGACCCATTGTTGACATGTGGCAAGACGCTCCTCGGGGCGCGTCTTGCTTGGGCCTCTCTCCTGGAGGCGCTCAGTCAGACCCAGTGCTTACATGTGGCAAGACGCTCCTCGGGGCGCGTCTTGCTGGGGCTTCTCTCCTGGAGGCGTTCAGTCAGACCGAGTGCTGACATGTGGCAAGACGCTCCTCGGGACGCGTCTTGCTTGGGCTTCTCTCCTGGAGGCCCTCAGTCAGACCCATTGTTGACATGTGGCAAGATGCTCCTCGGGGCGCGTCTTGCTTGGGCCTCTCTCCTGGAGACGCTCAGTCAGACCCAGTGTTGACACGTGACAAGACGCTCCTAGGGGCGCGTCTTGCTTGGGCTTCTCTCATGGAGGCCCTCAGTCAGACCCATTGTTGATATGTGGCAAGACGCTCCTTGGGGCGCGTCTTGCTTGGGCCTCTCTCCTGGAGGCGCTCAGTCAGGCCGAGTGCTGACATGTGGCAAGACACTCCTCGGGACGCGTCTTGCTTGGGCTTCTCTCCTGGAGGCCCTCAGTCAGACTCATTGTTGACATGTGGCAAGACGCTCCTCGGGGCGCGTCTTGCTTGGGCCTCTCTCCTGGAGGCGCTCAGTCAGACCCAGTGGTGACATGTGGCAAGACGCTCTTCGGGGCGCGTCTTGCTTGAGCCTCTCTCCTGGAGATGCTCAGTCAGACCCAGTGTTGACACGTGACAAGACGCTCCTCGGGGCGCGTCTTGCTTGGGCTTCTCTCACGGAGGCCCTCAGTCAGACCCATTGTTGATATGTGGCAAGACGCTCCTCGGGGTGCGTCTTGCTTGGGCCTCTCTCCTGGAGGCGCTCAGTCAGACCGAGTGCTGACATGTGGCAAGATGCTCCTCGGGGCGCGTCTTGCTTGGGCTTCTCTCCTGGAGGCCCTCAGTCAGACCCATTGTTTACATGTGGCAAGACGCTCCTTGGGGCGCATCTTGCTTGGGCCTCTCTCCTGGAGGCCCTCTGTCATCCCCAGTGTTGACATGTGTCAAGACGCTCCTCGGGGTGCATCTTGCTTGGGCCTCTCTCCTGGAGGCGCTCAGTCAGACCGAGTGCTGACATGTGGCAAGACGCTCCTCGGGGCGCGTCTTGCTTGTGCTTCTCTCCTGGAGGCCCTCAGTCAGACCCATTGTTTACATGTGGCAAGACGCTCCTCGGGGCGCATCTTGCTTGGGCCTCTCTCCTGGAGGCCCTCTGTCAGCCCCAGTGTTGACATGTGTCAAGACGCTCCTCGGGGTGCGTCTTGCTGGGGCCTCTCTCCTGGAGGCGCTCAGTCAGACCCAGTGCTGACATGTGGTAAGACGCTCCTCGGTGCGCGTCTTGCTGGGGCTTCTCTCCTGGAGGCGCTCAGTCAGACCCAGTGCTTACATGTGGCAAGACGCTCCTCGGGGCGCGTCTTGCTGGGGCTTCTCTCCTGGAGGCGCTCAGTCAGACCCAGTGCTTACATGTGGCAAGACGCTCCTCGGGGCGCGTCTTGCTTGGGCCTCTCTCCTGGAGGCGCTCAGTCAGACCCAGTGGTGACATGTGGCAAGACGCTCCTTGGGGCGCGTCTTGCTTGGGCCTCTCTCCTGGAGACGCTCAGTCAGACCCAGTGTTGACACGTGGCAAGACGCTCCTCAGGGCGCGTCTTGCTTGGGCCTCTCTCCTGGAGGCGCTCAGTCAGACCGAGTGCTGACATGTGGCAAGACGCTGCTCGGGGCGCGTCTTGCTTGGGCTTCTCTCCTGGAGGCCCTGAGTCAGACCCATTGTTTACATGTGGCAAGACGCTCCTTTGGGCGCATCTTGCTTGGGCTTCTCTCCTGGAGGGCCTCAGTCAGACCCATTGTTGATATGTGGCAAGACGCTCCTCGGGGCGCGTCTTGCTTGGGCCTCTCTCCTGGAGGCGCTCAGTCAGACCGAGTGCTGACATGTGGCAAGACGCTCCTTCTGGGCGCGTCTTGCTTGGGCTTCTCTCCTGGAGGCCCTCAGTCAGACCCATTGTTTACATGTGGCAAGACGCTCCTTTGGGCGCATCTTGCTTGGGCTTCTCTCCTGGAGGCCCTCAGTCAGACCCATTGTTGACATGTGGCAAGACGCTCCTCGGGGCGCGTCTTGCTTGGGCCTCTCTCCTGGAGGCGCTCAGTCAGACCCAGTGCTTACATGTGGCAAGACGCTCCTCGGGGCGCGTCTTGCTGGGGCTTCTCTCCTGGAGGCGTTCAGTCAGACCGAGTGCTGACATGTGGCAAGACGCTCCTCGGGACGCGTCTTGCTTGGGCTTCTCTCCTGGAGGCCCTCAGTCAGACCCATTGTTGACATGTGGCAAGATGCTCCTCGGGGCGCGTCTTGCTTGGGCCTCTCTCCTGGAGACGCTCAGTCAGACCCAGTGTTGACACGTGACAAGACGCTCCTAGGGGCGCGTCTTGCTTGGGCTTCTCTCATGGAGGCCCTCAGTCAGACCCATTGTTGATATGTGGCAAGACGCTCCTTGGGGCGCGTCTTGCTTGGGCCTCTCTCCTGGAGGCGCTCAGTCAGGCCGAGTGCTGACATGTGGCAAGACACTCCTCGGGACGCGTCTTGCTTGGGCTTCTCTCCTGGAGGCCCTCAGTCAGACTCATTGTTGACATGTGGCAAGACGCTCCTCGGGGCGCGTCTTGCTTGGGCCTCTCTCCTGGAGGCGCTCAGTCAGACCCAGTGGTGACATGTGGCAAGACGCTCTTCGGGGCGCGTCTTGCTTGAGCCTCTCTCCTGGAGATGCTCAGTCAGACCCAGTGTTGACACGTGACAAGACGCTCCTCGGGGCGCGTCTTGCTTGGGCTTCTCTCACGGAGGCCCTCAGTCAGACCCATTGTTGATATGTGGCAAGACGCTCCTCGGGGTGCGTCTTGCTTGGGCCTCTCTCCTGGAGGCGCTCAGTCAGACCGAGTGCTGACATGTGGCAAGATGCTCCTCGGGGCGCGTCTTGCTTGGGCTTCTCTCCTGGAGGCCCTCAGTCAGACCCATTGTTTACATGTGGCAAGACGCTCCTTGGGGCGCATCTTGCTTGGGCCTCTCTCCTGGAGGCCCTCTGTCATCCCCAGTGTTGACATGTGTCAAGACGCTCCTCGGGGTGCATCTTGCTTGGGCCTCTCTCCTGGAGGCGCTCAGTCAGACCGAGTGCTGACATGTGGCAAGACGCTCCTCGGGGCGCGTCTTGCTTGTGCTTCTCTCCTGGAGGCCCTCAGTCAGACCCATTGTTTACATGTGGCAAGACGCTCCTCGGGGCGCATCTTGCTTGGGCCTCTCTCCTGGAGGCCCTCTGTCAGCCCCAGTGTTGACATGTGTCAAGACGCTCCTCGGGGTGCGTCTTGCTGGGGCCTCTCTCCTGGAGGCGCTCAGTCAGACCCAGTGCTGACATGTGGTAAGACGCTCCTCGGTGCGCGTCTTGCTGGGGCTTCTCTCCTGGAGGCGCTCAGTCAGACCCAGTGCTTACATGTGGCAAGACGCTCCTCGGGGCGCGTCTTGCTGGGGCTTCTCTCCTGGAGGCGCTCAGTCAGACCCAGTGCTTACATGTGGCAAGACGCTCCTCGGGGCGCGTCTTGCTTGGGCCTCTCTCCTGGAGGCGCTCAGTCAGACCCAGTGGTGACATGTGGCAAGACGCTCCTTGGGGCGCGTCTTGCTTGGGCCTCTCTCCTGGAGACGCTCAGTCAGACCCAGTGTTGACACGTGGCAAGACGCTCCTCAGGGCGCGTCTTGCTTGGGCCTCTCTCCTGGAGGCGCTCAGTCAGACCGAGTGCTGACATGTGGCAAGACGCTGCTCGGGGCGCGTCTTGCTTGGGCTTCTCTCCTGGAGGCCCTGAGTCAGACCCATTGTTTACATGTGGCAAGACGCTCCTTTGGGCGCATCTTGCTTGGGCTTCTCTCCTGGAGGGCCTCAGTCAGACCCATTGTTGACATGTGGCAAGACGCTCCTCGGGGCGCGTCTTGCTTGGGCCTCTCTCCTGGAGGCGCTCAGTCAGACCCAGTGCTTACATGTGGCAATAGGCTCCTCGGGGCGCGTCTTGCTTGGGCCTCTCTCCTGGAGGCGCTCAGTCAGACCCAGTGGTGACATGTGGCAAGACGCTCTTCGGGGCGCGTCTTGCTTGAGCCTCTCTCCTGGAGATGCTCAGTCAGACCCAGTGTTGACACGTGACAAGACGCTCCTCGGGGCGCGTCTTGCTTGGGCTTCTCTCATGGAGGCCCTCAGTCAGACCCATTGTTGATATGTGGCAAGACGCTCCTCGGGGCGCGTCTTGCTTGGGCCTCTCTCCTAGAGGCGCTCAGTCAGACCGAGTGCTGACATGTGGCAAGACGCTCCTCGGGGCGCGTCTTGCTTGGGCTTCTCTCCTGGAGGCCCTCAGTCAGACACATTGTTTACATGTGGCAAGACGCTCCTTGGGGCGCATCTTGCTTGGGCCTCTCTCCTGGAGGCCCTCTGTCAGCCCCAGTGTTGACATGTGTCAAGACGCTCCTCGGGGTGCGTCTTGCTTGGGCCTCTCTCCTGGAGGCGCTCAGTCAGACCGAGTGCTGACATGTGGCAAGACGCTCCTCGGGGCGCGTCTTGCTTGGGCTTCTCTCCTGGAGGCCCTCAGTCAGACCCATTGTTTACATGTGGCAAGACGCTCCTCGGGGCGCATCTTGCTTGGGCCTCTCTCCTGGAGGCCCTCTGTCAGCCCCAGTGTTGACATGTGTCAAGACGCTCCTCGGGGTGCGTCTTGCTGGGGCCTCTCTCCTGGAGGCACTCAGTCAGACCCAGTGCTGACATGTGGTAAGACGCTCCTCGGTGCGCGTCTTGCTGAGGCTTCTCTCCTGGAGGCGCTCAGTCAGACCCAGTGCTTACATGTGGCAAGACGCTCCTCGGGGCGCGTCTTGCTTGGGCCTCTCTCCTGGAGGCGCTCAGTCAGACCCAGTGGTGACATGTGGCAAGACGCTCCTCGGGGCGCGTCTTGCTGGGGCCTCTCTCCTGGAGGCGCTCAGTCAGACCCAGTGCTGATATGTGGTAAGACGCTCCTCGGGGCGCGTCTTGCTGGGGCTTCTCTCCTGGAGGCGCTCAGTCAGACCCAGTGCTTACATGTGGCAAGACGCTCCTCGGGGCGCGTCTTGCTTGGGCCTCTCTCCTGGAGGCGCTCAGTCAGACCCAGTGGTGACATGTGGCAAGACGCTCCTCGGGGCGCGTCTTGCTTGGGCCTCTCTCCTGGAGACGCTCAGTCAGACCCAGTGTTGACACGTGGCAAGACGCTCCTCGGGGCGCGTCTTGCTTGGGCCTCTCTCCTGGAGGCGCTCAGTCAGACCCAGTGGTGACATGTGGCAAGACGCTCTTCGGGGCGCGTCTTGCTTGAGCCTCTCTCCTGGAGATGCTCAGTCAGACCCAGTGTTGAAACGTGACAAGACGCTCCTCGGGGCGCGTCTTGCTTGGGCTTCTCTCATGGAGGCCCTCAGTCAGACCCATTGTTGCTATGTGGCAAGACGCTCCTCGGGGCGCGTCTTGCTTGGGCCTCTCTCCTGGAGGCGCTCAGTCAGACCGAGTGCTGACATGTGGCAAGACGCTCCTCGGGGCGCGTCTTGCTTGGGCTTCTCTCCTGGAGGCCCTCTGTCAGCCCCAGTGTTGACATGTGTCAAGACGCTCCTCGGGGTGCGTCTTGCTTGGGCCTCTCTCCTGGAGGCGCTCAGTCAGACCGAGTGCTGACATGTGGCAAGACGCGACTCGGGACGCGTCTTGCTTGGGCTTCTCTCCTGGAGGCCCTCAGTCAGACCCATTGTTGACATGTGGCAAGACGCTCCTCGGGGCGCGTCTTGCTTGTGCTTCTCTCCTGGAGGCCCTCAGTCAGACCCATTGTTTACATGTGGCAAGACGCTCCTCGGGGCGCATCTTGCTTGGGCCTCTCTCCTGGAGGCCCTATGTCAGCCCCAGTGTTGACATGTGTCAAGACGCTCCTCGGGGCGCGTCTTGCTGGGGCCTCTCTCCTGGAGGCGCTCAGTCAGACCCAGTGCTTACATGTGGCAAGACGCTCCTCGGGGCGCGTCTTGCTGGGGCTTCTCTCCTGGAGGCGTTCAGTCAGACCGAGTGCTGACAAGTGGCAAGACGCTCCTCGGGGCGCGTCTTGCTTGGGCTTCTCTCCTGGAGGCGTTCAGTCAGACCGAGTGCTGACATGTGGTAAGACACTCCTCGGGGCGCGTCTTGCTGGGGCTTCTCTCCTGGAGGCGCTCAGTCAGACCCAGTGCTTACATGTGGCAAGACGCTCCTCGGGGCGCGTCTTGATTGGGCCTCTCTCCTGGAGGCGCTCAGTCAGACCCAGTGGTGACATGTGGCAAGACGCTCCTCGGGGCGCGTCTTGCTTGGGCCTCTCTCCTGGAGACGCTCAGTCAGACCCAGTGTTGACACGTGGCAAGACGCTCCTCGGGGCGTGTCTTGCTTGGGCCTCTCTCCTGGAGGCGCTCAGTCAGACCCAGTGGTGACATGTGGCAAGACGCTCCTCGGGGCGCGTCTTGCTTGGGCTTCTCTCATGGAGGCCCTCAGTCAGACCCATTGTTGATATGTGGCAAGACGCTCCTCGGGGCGCGTCTTGCTTGGGCCTCTCTCCTGGAGGCGCTCAGTCAGACCGAGTGCTGACATGTGGCAAGACGCTCCTCGGGGCGCGTCTTGCTTGGGCTTCTCTCCTGGAGGCCCTCAGTCAGACCCATTGTTTACATGTGGCAAGACGCTCCTTTGGGCGCATCTTGCTTGGGCTTCTCTCCTGGAGGCCCTCAGTCAGACCCATTGTTGACATGTGGCAAGACGCTCCTCGGGGCGCGTCTTGCTTGGGCCTCTCTCCTGGAGGCGCTCAGTCAGACCCAGTGCTTACATGTGGCAAGACGCTCCTCGGGGCGCGTCTTGCTGGGGCTTCTCTCCTGGAGGCGTTCAGTCAGACCGAGTGCTGACATGTGGCAAGACGCTCCTCGGGACGCGTCTTGCTTGGGCTTCTCTCCTGGAGGCCCTCAGTCAGACCCATTGTTGACATGTGGCAAGATGCTCCTCGGGGCGCGTCTTGCTTGGGCCTCTCTCCTGGAGACGCTCAGTCAGACCCAGTGTTGACACGTGACAAGACGCTCCTCGGGGCGCGTCTTGCTTGGGCTTCTCTCATGGAGGCCCTCAGTCAGACCCATTGTTGATATGTGGCAAGACGCTCCTCGGGGCGCGTCTTGCTTGAACCTCTCTCCTGGAGGCGCTCAGTCAGGCCGAGTGCTGACATGTGGCAAGACACTCCTCGGGACGCGTCTTGCTTGGGCTTCTCTCCTGGAGGCCCTCAGTCAGACTCATTGTTGACATGTGGCAAGACGCTCCTCGGGGCGCGTCTTGCTTGGGCCTCTCTCCTGGAGGCGCTCAGTCAGACCCAGTGGTGACATTTGGCAAGAAGCTCCTCAGGGCGCGTCTTGCTTGGGCCTCTCTCCTGGAGACGCTCAGTCAGACCCAGTGTTGACACGTGACAAGACGCTCCTCGGGGCGCGTCTTGCTTGGGCTTCTCTCATGGAGGCCCTCAGTCAGACCCATTGTTGATATGTGGCAAGACGCTCCTCGGGGCGCGTCTTGCTTGGGCCTCTCTCCTGGAGGCGCTCATTCAGACCGAGTGCTGACATGTGGCAAGACACTCCTCGGGACGCGTCTTGCTGGGGCTTCTCTCCTGGAGGCGCTCAGTCAGACCCAGTGCTTACATGTGGCAAGACGCTCCTCGGGGCGCGTCTTGATTGGGCCTCTCTCCTGGAGGCGCTCAGTCAGACCCATTGGTGACATGTGGCAAGACGCTCCTCGGGGCGCGTCTTGCTTGGGCCTCTCTCCTGGAGACGCTCAGTCAGACCCAGTGTTGACACGTGGCAAGACGCTCCTCGGGGCGTGTCTTGCTTGGGCCTCTCTCCTGGAGGCGCTCAGTCAGACCCAGTGGTGACATGTGGCAAGACGCTCCTCGGGGCGCGTCTTGCTTGGGCTTCTCTCATGGAGGCCCTCAGTCAGACCCATTGTTGATATGTGGCAAGACGCTCCTCGGGGCGCGTCTTGCTTGGGCCTCTCTCCTGGAGGCGCTCAGTCAGACCGAGTGCTGACATGTGGCAAGACGCTCCTTCTGGGCGCGTCTTGCTTGGGCTTCTCTCCTGGAGGCCCTCAGTCAGACCCATTGTTTACATGTGGCAAGACGCTCCTTTGGGCGCATCTTGCTTGGGCTTCTCTCCTGGAGGCCCTCAGTCAGACCCATTGTTGACATGTGGCAAGACGCTCCTCGGGGCGCGTCTTGCTTGGGCCTCTCTCCTGGAGGCGCTCAGTCAGACCCAGTGCTTACATGTGGCAAGACGCTCCTCGGGGCGCGTCTTGCTGGGGCTTCTCTCCTGGAGGCGTTCAGTCAGACCGAGTGCTGACATGTGGCAAGACGCTCCTCGGGACGCGTCTTGCTTGGGCTTCTCTCCTGGAGGCCCTCAGTCAGACCCATTGTTGACACGTGACAAGACGCTCCTAGGGGCGCGTCTTGCTTGGGCTTCTCTCATGGAGGCCCTCAGTCAGACCCATTGTTGATATGTGGCAAGATGCTCCTTGGGGCGCGTCTTGCTTGGGCCTCTCTCCTGGAGGCGCTCAGTCAGGCCGAGTGCTGACATGTGGCAAGACACTCCTCGGGACGCGTCTTGCTTGGGCTTCTCTCCTGGAGGCCCTCAGTCAGACTCATTGTTGACATGTGGCAAGACGCTCCTCGGGGCGCGTCTTGCTTGGGCCTCTCTCCTGGAGGCGCTCAGTCAGACCCAGTGGTGACATGTGGCAAGACGCTCTTCGGGGCGCGTCTTGCTTGAGCCTCTCTCCTGGAGATGCTCAGTCAGACCCAGTGTTGACACGTGACAAGACGCCTCGGGGCGCGTCTTGCTTGGGCTTCTCTCACGGAGGCCCTCAGTCAGACCCATTGTTGATATGTGGCAAGACGCTCCTCGGGGTGCGTCTTGCTTGGGCCTCTCTCCTGGAGGCGCTCAGTCAGACCGAGTGCTGACATGTGGCAAGATGCTCCTCGGGGCGCGTCTTGCTTGGGCTTCTCTCCTGGAGGCCCTCAGTCAGACCCATTGTTTACATGTGGCAAGACGCTCCTTGGGGCGCATCTTGCTTGGGCCTCTCTCCTGGAGGCCCTCTGTCATCCCCAGTGTTGACATGTGTCAAGACGCTCCTCGGGGTGCATCTTGCTTGGGCCTCTCTCCTGGAGGCGCTCAGTCAGACCGAGTGCTGACATGTGGCAAGACGCTCCTCGGGGCGCGTCTTGCTTGTGCTTCTCTCCTGGAGGCCCTCAGTCAGACCCATTGTTTACATGTGGCAAGACGCTCCTCGGGGCGCATCTTGCTTGGGCCTCTCTCCTGGAGGCCCTCTGTCAGCCCCAGTGTTGACATGTGTCAAGACGCTCCTCGGGGTGCGTCTTGCTGGGGCCTCTCTCCTGGAGGCGCTCAGTCAGACCCAGTGCTGACATGTGGTAAGACGCTCCTCGGTGCGCGTCTTGCTGGGGCTTCTCTCCTGGAGGCGCTCAGTCAGACCCAGTGTTTACATGTGGCAAGACGCTCCTCGGGGCGCGTCTTGCTGGGGCTTCTCTCCTGGAGGCGCTCAGTCAGACCCAGTGCTTACATGTGGCAAGACGCTCCTCGGGGCGCGTCTTGCTTGGGCCTCTCTCCTGGAGGCGCTCAGTCAGACCCAGTGGTGACATGTGGCAAGACGCTCCTTGGGGCGCGTCTTGCTTGGGCCTCTCTCCTGGAGACGCTCAGTCAGACCCAGTGTTGACACGTGGCAAGACGCTCCTCAGGGCGCGTCTTGCTTGGGCCTCTCTCCTGGAGG
Source organism: Nothobranchius furzeri (assembly GCF_043380555.1). Taxonomy (NCBI): domain Eukaryota; kingdom Metazoa; phylum Chordata; class Actinopteri; order Cyprinodontiformes; family Nothobranchiidae; genus Nothobranchius; species Nothobranchius furzeri. The sequence continues at coordinate 435,476 of NW_027223061.1, forward strand.
CGCTCAGTCAGACCGAGTGCTGACATGTGGCAAGACGCTGCTCGGGGCGCGTCTTGCTTGGGCTTCTCTCCTGGAGGCCCTGAGTCAGACCCATTGTTTACATGTGGCAAGACGCTCCTTTGGGCGCATCTTGCTTGGGCTTCTCTCCTGGAGGCCCTCAGTCAGACCCATTGTTGACATGTGGCAAGACGCTCCTCGGGGCGCGTCTTGCTTGGGCCTCTCTCCTGGAGGCGCTCAGTCAGACCCAGTGCTTACATGTGGCAATACGCTCCTCGGGGCGCGTCTTGCTTGGGCCTCTCTCCTGGAGGCGCTCAGTCAGACCCAGTGGTGACATGTGGCAAGACGCTCTTCGGGGCGCGTCTTGCTTGAGCCTCTCTCCTGGAGATGCTCAGTCAGACCCAGTGTTGACACGTGACAAGACGCTCCTCGGGGCGCGTCTTGCTTGGGCTTCTCTCATGGAGGCCCTCAGTCAGACCCATTGTTGATATGTGGCAAGACGCTCCTCGGGGCGCGTCTTGCTTGGGCCTCTCTCCTGGAGGCGCTCAGTCAGACCGAGTGCTGACATGTGGCAAGACGCTCCTCGGGGCGCGTCTTGCTTGGGCTTCTCTCCTGGAGGCCCTCAGTCAGACACATTGTTTACATGTGGCAAGACGCTCCTTGGGGCGCATCTTGCTTGGGCCTCTCTCCTGGAGGCCCTCTGTCAGCCCCAGTGTTGACATGTGTCAAGACGCTCCTCGGGGTGCGTCTTGCTTGGGCCTCTCTCCTGGAGGCGCTCAGTCAGACCGAGTGCTGACATGTGGCAAGACGCTCCTCGGGGCGCGTCTTGCTTGGGCTTCTCTCCTGGAGGCCCTCAGTCAGACCCATTGTTTACATGTGGCAAGACGCTCCTCGGGGCGCATCTTGCTTGGGCCTCTCTCCTGGAGGCCCTCTGTCAGCCCCAGTGTTGACATGTGTCAAGACGCTCCTCGGGGTGCGTCTTGCTGGGGCCTCTCTCCTGGAGGCACTCAGTCAGACCCAGTGCTGACATGTGGTAAGACGCTCCTCGGTGCGCGTCTTGCTGAGGCTTCTCTCCTGGAGGCGCTCAGTCAGACCCAGTGCTTACATGTGGCAAGACGCTCCTCGGGGCGCGTCTTGCTTGGGCCTCTCTCCTGGAGGCGCTCAGTCAGACCCAGTGGTGACATGTGGCAAGACGCTCCTCGGGGCGCGTCTTGCTTGGGCCTCTCTCCTGGAGGCGCTCAGTCAGACCCAGTGGTGACATGTGGCAAGACGCTCCTCGGGGCGCGTCTTGCTTGGGCTTCTCTCATGGAGGCCCTCAGTCAGACCCATTGTTGATATGTGGCAAGACGCTCCTCGGGGCGCGTCTTGCTTGGGCCTCTCTCCTGGAGGCGCTCAGTCAGACCGAGTGCTGACATGTGGCAAGACGCTGCTCGGGGCGCGTCTTGCTTGGGCTTCTCTCCTGGAGGCCCTGAGTCAGACCCATTGTTTACATGTGGCAAGACGCTCCTTTGGGCGCATCTTGCTTGGGCTTCTCTCCTGGAGGCCCTCAGTCAGACCCATTGTTGACATGTGGCAAGACGCTCCTCGGGGCGCGTCTTGCTTGGGCCTCTCTCCTGGAGGCGCTCAGTCAGACCCAGTGCTTACATGTGGCAAGACGCTCCTCGGGGCGCGTCTTGCTTGGGCCTCTCTCCTGGAGGCGCTCAGTCAGACCCAGTGGTGACATTTGGCAAGACGCTCTTCGGGGCGCGTCTTGCTTGAGCCTCTCTCCTGGAGATGCTCAGTCAGACCCAGTGTTGACACGTGACAAGACGCTCCTCGGGGCGCGTCTTGCTTGGGCTTCTCTCATGGAGGCCCTCAGTCAGACCCATTGTTGATATGTGGCAAGACGCTCCTCGGGGCGCGTCTTGCTTGGGCCTCTCTCCTGGAGGCGCTCAGTCAGACCGAGTGCTGACATGTGGCAAGACGCTCCTTGGGGCGCATCTTGCTTGGGCCTCTCTCCTGGAGGCCCTCTGTCAGCCCCAGTGTTGACATGTGTCAAGACGCTCCTCGGGGTGCGTCTTGCTTGGGCCTCTCTCCTGGAGGCGCTCAGTCAGACCGAGTGCTGACATGTGGCAAGACGCTCCTCGGGGCGCGTCTTGCTTGGGCTTCTCTCTTGGAGGCCCTCAGTCAGACCCATTGTTGACATGTGGCAAGACGCTCCTCGGGGCGCGTCTTGCTTGTGCTTCTCTCCTGGAGGCCCTCAGTCAGACCCATTGTTTACATGTGGCAAGACGCTCCTCGGGGCGCATCGTGCTTGGGCCTCTCTCCTGGAGGCCCTATGTCAGCCCCAGTGTTGACATGTGTCAAGACGCTCCTCGGGGCGCGTCTTGCTGGGGCCTCTCTCCTGGAGGCACTCAGTCAGACCGAGTGGTGACATGTGGCAAGACGCTCCTCGGGGCGCGTCTTGCTGGGGCTTCTCTCATGGAGGCCCTCAGTCAGACCCATTGTTGATATGTGGCAAGACGCTCCTCGGGGCGCGTCTTGCTTGGGCCTCTCTCCTGGAGGCGCTCAGTCAGACCGAGTGCTGACATGTGGCAAGACGCTCCTCGGGGCGCGTCTTGCTTGGGCTTCTCTCCTGGAGGCCCTCAGTCAGACCCATTGTTTACATGTGGCAAGACGCTCCTTTGGGCGCGTCTTGCTTGGGCTTCTCTCCTGGAGGCCCTCAGTCAGACCCATTGTTGACATGTGGCAAGACGCTCCTCGGGGCGCGTCTTGCTTGGGCCTCTCTCCTGGAGGCGCTCAGTCAGACCCAGTGCGTACATGTGGCAAGACGCTAATCGGGGCGCGTCTTGCTGGGGCTTCTCTCCTGGAGGCGTTCAGTCAGACCGAGTGCTGACATGTGGCAAGACGCTCCTCGGGACGCGTCTTGCTTGGGCTTCTCTCCTGGAGGCCCTCAGTCAGACCCATTGTTGACATGTGGCAAGACGCTCCTCGGGGCGCGTCTTGCTTGGGCCTCTCTCCAGGAGGCGCTCAGTCAGACCCAGTGGTGACATGTGGCAAGACGCTCCTCGGGCGCGTCTTGCTTGGGCCTCTCTCCTGGAGGCGCTCAGTCAGACCGAGTGCTGACATGTGGCAAGACGCTCCTCGGGGCGCGTCTTGCTTGGGCTTCTCTCCTGGAGGCCCTCAGTCAGACCCATTGTTTACATGTGGCAAGATGCTCCTCGGGGCGCATCTTGCTTGGGCCTCTCTCCTGGAGTTCCTCTGTCAGCCCCAGTGTTGACATGTGTCAAGACGCTCCTCGGGGTGCTTCTTGCTTGGGCCTCTCTCCTGGAGGCGCTCAGTCAGACCGAGTGCTGACATGTGGCAAGACGCTCCTCGGGGCGCGTCTTGCTTGGGCTTCTTTCCTGGAGGCCCTCAGTCAGACCCATTGTTGACATGTGGCAAGACACTCCTCGGGACGCGTCTTGCTTGGGCTTCTCTCCTGGAGGCCCTCAGTCAGACTCATTGTTGACATGTGGCAAGACACTCCTCGGGACGCGTCTTGCTTGGGCCTCTCTCCTGGAGGCGCTCAGTCAGACCGAGTGCTGACATAAGGCAAGACGCTCCTCGGGGCGCGTCTTGCTGGGGCCTCTCTCCTGGAGGCGCTCAGTCAGACCCAGTGCTTACATGTGGCAAGACGCTCCTCGGGGCGCGTCTTGCTGGGGCTTCTCTCCTGGAGGCGTTCAGTCAGACCGAGTGCTGACATGGGGCAAGACACTCCTCGGGACGCGTCTTGCTTGGGCTTCTCTCCTGGAGGCCCTCAGTCAGACTCATTGTTGACATGTGGCAAGACGCTCCTCGGGGCGCGTTTTGCTTGGGCCTCTCTCCTGGAGGCGCTCAGTCAGACCCAGTGGTGACATGTGGCAAGACGCTCCTCGGGGCGCGTCTTGCTTGGGCCTCTCTCCTGGAGACGCTCAGTCAGACCCAGTGTTGACACGTGACAAGACGCTCCTTGGGGCGCGTCTTGCTTGGGCTTCTCTCATGGAGGCCCTCAGTCAGACCCATTGTTGATATGTGGCAAGACGCTCCTCGGGGCGAGTCTTGCTTGGGCCTCTCTCCTGGAGGTGCTCAGTCAGACCCAGTGTTGACATGGTGCAAGACGCTCCTCGGGGCGCGTCTTGCTTGGGCTTCTCTCTTGGAGGCCCTCAGTCAGACCCATTGTTGACATGTGGCAAGACGCTCCTCGGGGCGCATCTTGCTTGGGCCTCTCTCCTGGAGGCCCTCTGTCAGCCCCAGTATTGACATGTGTCAAGACGCTCCTCGGGTTGCGTCTTGCTTGGGCCTCTCTCCTGGAGGCGCTCAGTCAGACCGAGTGCTGACATGTGGCAAGACGCGACTCGGGGCGCGTCTTGCTTGGGCTTCTCTCCTGGAGGCCCTCAGTCAGACCCATTGTTGACATGTGGCAAGACGCTCCTCGGGGCGCGTCTTGCTTGTGCTTCTCTCCTGGAGGCCCTCAGTCAGACCCATTGTTTACATGTGGCAAGACGCTCCTCGGGGCGCATCTTGCTTGGGCCTCTCTCCTGGAGGCCCTATGTCAGCCCCAGTGTTGACATGTGTCAAGACGCTCCTCGGGGCGCGTCTTGCTGGGGCCTCTCTCCTGGAGGCGCTCAGTCAGACCCAGTGCTTACATGTGGCAAGACGCTCCTCGGGGCGCGTCTTGCTGGGGCTTCTCTCCTGGAGGCGTTCAGTCAGACCGAGTGCTGACAAGTGGCAAGACGCTCCTCGGGGCGCGTCTTGCTTGGGCTTCTCTCCTGGAGGCGTTCAGTCAGACCGAGTGCTGACATGTGGTAAGACACTCCTCGGGGCGCGTCTTGCTGGGGCTTCTCTCCTGGAGGCGCTCAGTCAGACCCAGTGCTTACATGTGGCAAGACGCTCCTCGGGGCGCGTCTTGATTGGGCCTCTCTCCTGGAGGCGCTCAGTCAGACCCAGTGGTGACATGTGGCAAGACGCTCCTCGGGGCGCGTCTTGCTTGGGCCTCTCTCCTGGAGACGCTCAGTCAGACCCAGTGTTGACACGTGGCAAGACGCTCCTCGGGGCGTGTCTTGCTTGGGCCTCTCTCCTGGAGGCGCTCAGTCAGACCCAGTGGTGACATGTGGCAAGACGCTCCTCGGGGCGCGTGTTGCTTGGGCTTCTCTCATGGAGGCCCTCAGTCAGACCCATTGTTGATATGTGGCAAGACGCTCCTCGGGGCGCGTCTTGCTTGGGCCTCTCTCCTGGAGGCGCTCAGTCAGACCGAGTGCTGACATGTGGCAAGACGCTCCTCGGGACGCGTCTTGCTTGGGCTTCTCTCCTGGAGGCCCTCAGTCAGACCCATTGTTGACATGTGGCAAGATGCTCCTCGGGGCGCGTCTTGCTTGGGCCTCTCTCCTGGAGACGCTCAGTCAGACCCAGTGTTGACACGTGACAAGACGCTCCTCGGGGCGCGTCTTGCTTGGGCTTCTCTCATGGAGGCCCTCAGTCAGACCCATTGTTGATATGTGGCAAGACGCTCCTCGGGGCGCGTCTTGCTTGAACCTCTCTCCTGGAGGCGCTCAGTCAGGCCGAGTGCTGACATGTGGCAAGACACTCCTCGGGACGCGTCTTGCTTGGGCTTCTCTCCTGGAGGCCCTCAGTCAGACTCATTGTTGACATGTGGCAAGACGCTCCTCGGGGCGCGTCTTGCTTGGGCCTCTCTCCTGGAGGCGCTCAGTCAGACCCAGTGGTGACATTTGGCAAGAAGCTCCTCAGGGCGCGTCTTGCTTGGGCCTCTCTCCTGGAGACGCTCAGTCAGACCCAGTGTTGACACGTGACAAGACGCTCCTCGGGGCGCGTCTTGCTTGGGCTTCTCTCATGGAGCCCCTCAGTCAGACCCATTGTTGATATGTGGCAAGACGCTCCTCGGGGCGCGTCTTGCTTGGGCCTCTCTCCTGGAGGCGCTCATTCAGACCGAGTGCTGACATGTGGCAAGACACTCCTCGGGACGCGTCTTGCTGGGGCTTCTCTCCTGGAGGCGCTCAGTCAGACCCAGTGCTTACATGTGGCAAGACGCTCCTCGGGGCGCGTCTTGATTGGGCCTCTCTCCTGGAGGCGCTCAGTCAGACCCAGTGTTGACACGTGGCAAGACGCTCCTCGGGGCGTGTCTTGCTTGGGCCTCTCTCCTGGAGGCGCTCAGTCAGACCGAGTGCTGACATGTGGCAAGACGCTCCTCGGGGCGCGTCTTGCTTGGGCTTCTCTCCTGGAGGCCCTCAGTCAGACCCATTGTTTACATGTGGCAAGACGCTCCTTTGGGCGCATCTTGCTTGGGCTTCTCTCCTGGAGGCCCTCAGTCAGACCCATTGTTGACATGTGGCAAGACGCTCCTCGGGGCGCGTCTTGCTTGGGCCTCTCTCCTGGAGGCGCTCAGTCAGACCCAGTGCTTACATGTGGCAAGACGCTCCTCGGGGCGCGTCTTGCTGGGGCTTCTCTCCTGGAGGCGTTCAGTCAGACCGAGTGCTGATATGTGGCAAGACGCTCCTCGGGACGCGTCTTGCTTGGGCTTCTCTCCTGGAGGCCCTCAGTCAGACCAATTGTTGACATGTGGCAAGATGCTCCTCGGGGCGCGTCTTGCTTGGGCCTCTCTCCTGGAGACGCTCAGTCAGACCCAGTGTTGACACGTGACAAGACGCTCCTAGGGGCGCGTCTTGCTTGGGCTTCTCTCATGGAGGCCCTCAGTCAGACCCATTGTTGATTAGTGGCAAGACGCTCCTTGGGGCGCGTCTTGCTTGGGCCTCTCTCCTGGAGGCGCTCAGTCAGACCCAGTGGTGACATGTGGCAAGACGCTCTTCGGGGCGCGTCTTGCTTGAGCCTCTCTCCTGGAGATGCTCAGTCAGACCCAGTGTTGACACGTGACAAGACGCTCCTCGGGGCGCGTCTTGCTTGGGCTTCTCTCACGGAGGCCCTCAGTCAGACCCATTGTTGATATGTGGCAAGACGCTCCTCGGGGTGCGTCTTGCTTGGGCCTCTCTCCTGGAGGCGCTCAGTCAGACCGAGTGCTGACATGTGGCAAGATGCTCCTCGGGGCGCGTCTTGCTTGGGCTTCTCTCCTGGAGGCCCTCAGTCAGACCCATTGTTTACATGTGGCAAGACGCTCCTTGGGGCGCATCTTGCTTGGGCCTCTCTCCTGGAGGCCCTCTGTCATCCCCAGTGTTGACATGTGTCAAGACGCTCCTCGGGGTGCATCTTGCTTGGGCCTCTCTCCTGGAGGCGCTCAGTCAGACCGAGTGCTGACATGTGGCAAGACGCTCCTCGGGGCGCGTCTTGCTTGTGCTTCTCTCCTGGAGGCCCTCAGTCAGACCCATTGTTTACATGTGTCAAGACGCTCCTCGGGGTGCGTCTTGCTGGGGCCTCTCTCCTGGAGGCGCTCAGTCAGACCCAGTGCTGACATGTGGTAAGACGCTCCTCGGTGCGCGTCTTGCTGGGGCTTCTCTCCTGGAGGTGCTCAGTCAGACCCAGTGCTTACATGTGGCAAGACGCTCCTCGGGGCGCGTCTTGCTGGGGCTTCTCTCCTGGAGGCGCTCAGTCAGACCCAGTGCTTACATGTGGCAAGACGCTCCTTTGGGCGCATCTTGCTTGGGCCTCTCTCCTGGAGGCGCTCAGTCAGACCCAGTGGTGACATGTGGCAAGACGCTCCTTGGGGCGCGTCTTGCTTGGGCCTCTCTCCTGGAGACGCTCAGTCAGACCCAGTGTTGACACGTGGCAAGACGCTCCTCAGGGCGCGTCTTGCTTGGGCCTCTCTCCTGGAGGCGCTCAGTCAGACCGAGTGCTGACATGTGGCAAGACGCTGCTCGGGGCGCGTCTTGCTTGGGCTTCTCTCCTGGAGGCCCTGAGTCAGACCCATTGTTTACATGTGGCAAGACGCTCCTTTGGGCGCATCTTGCTTGGGCTTCTCTCCTGGAGGCCCTCAGTCAGACCCATTGTTGACATGTGGCAAGACGCTCCTCGGGGCGCGTCTTGCTTTGGCCTCTCTCCTGGAGGCGCTCACTCAGACCCAGTGCTTACATGTGGCAAGACGCTCCTCGGGGCGCGTCTTGCTTGGGCCTCTCTCCTGGAGGCGCTCAGTCAGACCCAGTGGTGACATGTGGCAAGACGCTCTTCGGGGCGCGTCTTGCTTGAGCCTCTCTCCTGGAGATGCTCAGTCAGACCCAGTGTTGACACGTGACAAGACGCTCCTCGGGGCGCGTCTTGCTTGGGCTTCTCTCATGGAGGCCCTCAGTCAGACCCATTGTTGATATGTGGCAAGACGCTCCTCGGGGCGCGTCTTGCTTGAACCTCTCTCCTGGAGGCGCTCAGTCAGGCCGAGTGCTGACATGTGGCAAGACACTCCTCGGGACGCGTCTTGCTTGGGCTTCTCTCCTGGAGGCCCTCAGTCAGACTCATTGTTGACATGTGGCAAGACGCTCCTCGGGGCGCGTCTTGCTTGGGCCTCTCTCCTGGAGGCGCTCAGTCAGACCCAGTGGTGACATTTGGCAAGAAGCTCCTCAGGGCGCGTCTTGCTTGGGCCTCTCTCCTGGAGACGCTCAGTCAGACCCAGTGTTGACACGTGACAAGACGCTCCTCGGGGCGCGTCTTGCTTGGGCTTCTCTCATGGAGCCCCTCAGTCAGACCCATTGTTGATATGTGGCAAGACGCTCCTCGGGGCGCGTCTTGCTTGGGCCTCTCTCCTGGAGGCGCTCATTCAGACCGAGTGCTGACATGTGGCAAGACACTCCTCGGGACGCGTCTTGCTGGGGCTTCTCTCCTGGAGGCGCTCAGTCAGACCCAGTGCTTACATGTGGCAAGACGCTCCTCGGGGCGCGTCTTGATTGGGCCTCTCTCCTGGAGGCGCTCAGTCAGACCCAGTGTTGACACGTGGCAAGACGCTCCTCGGGGCGTGTCTTGCTTGGGCCTCTCTCCTGGAGGCGCTCAGTCAGACCGAGTGCTGACATGTGGCAAGACGCTCCTCGGGGCGCGTCTTGCTTGGGCTTCTCTCCTGGAGGCCCTCAGTCAGACCCATTGTTTACATGTGGCAAGACGCTCCTTTGGGCGCATCTTGCTTGGGCTTCTCTCCTGGAGGCCCTCAGTCAGACCCATTGTTGACATGTGGCAAGACGCTCCTCGGGGCGCGTCTTGCTTGGGCCTCTCTCCTGGAGGCGCTCAGTCAGACCCAGTGCTTACATGTGGCAAGACGCTCCTCGGGGCGCGTCTTGCTGGGGCTTCTCTCCTGGAGGCGTTCAGTCAGACCGAGTGCTGATATGTGGCAAGACGCTCCTCGGGACGCGTCTTGCTTGGGCTTCTCTCCTGGAGGCCCTCAGTCAGACCAATTGTTGACATGTGGCAAGATGCTCCTCGGGGCGCGTCTTGCTTGGGCCTCTCTCCTGGAGACGCTCAGTCAGACCCAGTGTTGACACGTGACAAGACGCTCCTAGGGGCGCGTCTTGCTTGGGCTTCTCTCATGGAGGCCCTCAGTCAGACCCATTGTTGATTAGTGGCAAGACGCTCCTTGGGGCGCGTCTTGCTTGGGCCTCTCTCCTGGAGGCGCTCAGTCAGGCCGAGTGCTGACATGTGGCAAGACACTCCTCGGGACGCGTCTTGCTTGGGCTTCTCTCCTGGAGGCCCTCAGTCAGACTCATTGTTGACATGTGGCAAGACCCTCCTCGGGGCGCGTCTTGCTTGGGCCTCTCTCCTGGAGGCGCTCAGTCAGACCCAGTGGTGACATGTGGCAAGACGCTCTTCGGGGCGCGTCTTGCTTGAGCCTCTCTCCTGGAGATGCTCAGTCAGACCCAGTGTTGACACGTGACAAGACGCTCCTCGGGGCGCGTCTTGCTTGGGCTTCTCTCACGGAGGCCCTCAGTCAGACCCATTGTTGATATGTGGCAAGACGCTCCTCGGGGTGCGTCTTGCTTGGGCCTCTCTCCTGGAGGCGCTCAGTCAGACCGAGTGCTGACATGTGGCAAGATGCTCCTCGGGGCGCGTCTTGCTTGGGCTTCTCTCCTGGAGGCCCTCAGTCAGACCCATTGTTTACATGTGGCAAGACGCTCCTTGGGGCGCATCTTGCTTGGGCCTCTCTCCTGGAGGCCCTCTGTCATCCCCAGTGTTGACATGTGTCAAGACGCTCCTCGGGGTGCATCTTGCTTGGGCCTCTCTCCTGGAGGCGCTCAGTCAGACCGAGTGCTGACATGTGGCAAGACGCTCCTCGGGGCGCGTCTTGCTTGTGCTTCTCTCCTGGAGGCCCTCAGTCAGACCCATTGTTTACATGTGGCAAGACGCTCCTCGGGGCGCATCTTGCTTGGGCCTCTCTCCTGGAGGCCCTCTGTCAGCCCCAGTGTTGACATGTGTCAAGACGCTCCTCGGGGTGCGTCTTGCTGGGGCCTCTCTCCTGGAGGCGCTCAGTCAGACCCAGTGCTGACATGTGGTAAGACGCTCCTCGGTGCGCGTCTTGCTGGGGCTTCTCTCCTGGAGGTGCTCAGTCAGACCCAGTGCTTACATGTGGCAAGACGCTCCTCGGGGCGCGTCTTGCTGGGGCTTCTCTCCTGGAGGCGCTCAGTCAGACCCAGTGCTTACATGTGGCAAGACGCTCCTCGGGGCGCATCTTGCTTGGGCCTCTCTCCTGGAGGCGCTCAGTCAGACCCAGTGGTGACATGTGGCAAGACGCTCCTTGGGGCGCGTCTTGCTTGGGCCTCTCTCCTGGAGACGCTCAGTCAGACCCAGTGTTGACACGTGGCAAGACGCTCCTCAGGGCGCGTCTTGCTTGGGCCTCTCTCCTGGAGGCGCTCAGTCAGACCGAGTGCTGACATGTGGCAAGACGCTGCTCGGGGCGCGTCTTGCTTGGGCTTCTCTCCTGGAGGCCCTGAGTCAGACCCATTGTTTACATGTGGCAAGACGCTCCTTTGGGCGCATCTTGCTTGGGCTTCTCTCCTGGAGGCCCTCAGTCAGACCCATTGTTGACATGTGGCAAGACGCTCCTCGGGGCGCGTCTTGCTTTGGCCTCTCTCCTGGAGGCGCTCACTCAGACCCAGTGCTTACATGTGGCAAGACGCTTCTCGGGGCGCGTCTTGCTTGGGCCTCTCTCCTGGAGGCGCTCAGTCAGACCCAGTGGTGACATGTGGCAAGACGCTCTTCGGGGCGCGTCTTGCTTGAGCCTCTCTCCTGGAGATGCTCAGTCAGACCCAGTGTTGACACGTGACAAGACGCTCCTCGGGGCGCGTCTTGCTTGGGCTTCTCTCATGTAGGCCCTCAGTCAGACCCATTGTTGATATGTGGCAAGACGCTCCTCGGGGCGCGTCTTGCTTGGGCCTCTCTCCTGGAGGCGCTCAGTCAGATCGAGTGCTGACATGTGGCAAGACGCTCCTCGGGGCGCGTCTTGCTTGGGCTTCTCTCCTGGAGGCCCTCAGTCAGACACATTGTTTACATGTGGCAAGACGCTCCTTGGGGCGCATCTTGCTTGGGCCTCTCTCCTGGAGGCCCTCTGTCAGCCCCAGTGTTGACATGTGTCAAGACGCTCCTCGGGGTGCGTCTTGCTTGGGCCTCTCTCCTGGAGGCGCTCAGTCAGACCGAGTGCTGACATGTGGCAAGACGCTCCTCGGGGCGCGTCTTGCTTGGGCTTCTCTCCTGGAGGCCCTCAGTCAGACCCATTGTTTACATGTGGCAAGACGCTCCTCGGGGCGCATCTTGCTTGGGCCTCTCTCCTGGAGGCCCTCTGTCAGCCCCAGTGTTGACATGTGTCAAGACGCTCCTCGGGGTGCGTCTTGCTGGGGCCTCTCTCCTGGAGGCACTCAGTCAGACCCAGTGCTGACATGTGGTAAGACGCTCCTCGGTGCGCGTCTTGCTGGGGCTTCTCTCCTGGAGGCGCTCAGTCAGACCCAGTGCTTACATGTGGCAAGACGCTCCTCGGGGCGCGTCTTGCTTGGGCCTCTCTCCTGGAGGCGCTCAGTCAGACCCAGTGGTGACATGTGGCAAGACGCTCCTCGGGGCGCGTCTTGCTTGGGCTTCTCTCATGGAGGCCCTCAGTCAGACCCATTGTTGATATGTGGCAAGACGCTCCTCGGGGCGCGTCTTGCTTGGGCCTCTCTCCTGGAGGCGCTCAGTCAGACCGAGTGCTGACATGTGGCAAGACGCTGCTCGGGGCGCGTCTTGCTTGGGCTTCTCTCCTGGAGGCCCTGAGTCAGACCCATTGTTTACATGTGGCAAGACGCTCCTTTGGGCGCATCTTGCTTGGGCTTCTCTCCTGGAGGCCCTCAGTCAGACCCATTGTTGACATGTGGCAAGACGCTCCTCGGGGCGCGTCTTGCTTGGGCCTCTCTCCTGGAGGCGCTCAGTCAGACCCAGTGCTTACATGTGGCAAGACGCTCCTCGGGGCGCGTCTTGCTTGGGCCTCTCTCCTGGAGGCGCTCAGTCAGACCCAGTGGTCACATGTGGCAAGACGCTCTTCGGGGCGCGTCTTGCTTGAGCCTCTCTCCTGGAGATGCTCAGTCAGACCCAGTGTTGACACGTGACAAGACGCTCCTCGGGACGCGTCTTGCTTGGGCTTCTCTCATGGAGGCCCTCAGTCAGACCCATTGTTGACATGTGTCAAGACGCTCCTCGGGGTGCGTCTTGCTTGGGCCTCTCTCCTGGAGGCGCTCAGTCAGACCGAGTGCTGACATGTGGCAAGACGCTCCTCGGGGCGCGTCTTGCTTGGGCTTCTCTCTTGGAGGCCCTCAGTCAGACCCATTGTTGACATGTGGCAAGACGCTCCTCGGGGCGCGTCTTGCTTGTGCTTCTCTCCTGGAGGCCCTCAGTCAGACCCATTGTTTACATGTGGCAAGACGCTCCTCGGGGCGCATCTTGCTTGGGCCTCTCTCCTGGAGGCCCTATGTCAGCCCCAGTGTTGACATGTGTCAAGACGCTCCTCGGGGCGCGTCTTGCTGGGGCCTCTCTCCTGGAGGCACTCAGTCAGACCGAGTGGTGACATGTGGCAAGACGCTCCTCGGGGCGCGTCTTGCTGGGGCTTCTCTCCTGGAGGCGTTCAGTCAGACCGAGTGCTGACATGTGGCAAGACGCTCCTCGGGGCGCGTCTTGCTTGGGCTTCTCTCCTGGAGGCGTTCAGTCAGACCGAGTGCTGACATGTGGTAAGACGCTCCTCGGGGCGCGTCTTGCTGGGGCTTCTCTCCTGGAGGCGCTCAGTCAGACCCAGTGCTTACATGTGGCAAGACGGTCCTCGGGGCGCGTCTTGATTGGGCCTCTCTCCTGGAGGCGCTCAGTCAGACCCAGTGGTGACATGTGGCAAGACGCTCCTCGGGGCGCGTCTTGCTTGGGCCTCTCTCCTGGAGATGCTCAGTCAGACCCAGTGTTGACACGTGGCAAGACGCTCCTCGGGGCATGTCTTGCTTGGGCCTCTCTCCTGGAGGCGCTCAGTCAGACCAAGTTGTGACATGTGGCAAGACGCTCCTCGGGGCGCGTCTTGCTTGGGCTTCTCTCATGGAGGCCCTCAGTCAGACCCATTGTTGATATGTGGCAAGACGCTCCTCGGGGCGCGTCTTGCTTGGGCTTCTCTCCTGGAGGCCCTCAGTCAGACCCATTGTTTACATGTGGCAAGACGCTCCTTTGGGCGCGTCTTGCTTGGGCTTCTCTCCTGGAGGCCCTCAGTCAGACCCATTGTTGACATGTGGCAAGACGCTCCTCGGGGCGCGTCTTGCTTGGGCCTCTCTCCTGGAGGCGCTCAGTCAGACCCAGTGCTTACATGTGGCAAGACGCTAATCGGGGCGCGTCTTGCTGGGGCTTCTCTCCTGGAGGCGTTCAGTCAGACCGAGTGCTGACATGTGGCAAGACGCTCCTCGGGACGCGTCTTGCTTGGGCTTCTCTCCTGGAGGCCCTCAGTCAGACCCATTGTTGACATGTGGCAAGACGCTCCTCGGGGCGCGTCTTGCTTGGGCCTCTCTCCTGGAGGCGCTCAGTCAGACCCAGTGGTGACATGTGGCAAGACGCTCCTCGGGGCGCGTCTTGCTTGGGCCTCTCTCCTGGAGGCGCTCAGTCAGACCGAGTGCTGACATGTGGCAAGACGCTCCTCGGGGCGCGTCTTGCTTGGGCTTCTCTCCTGGTGGCGCTGAGTCAGACCCATTGTTTACATGTGGCAAGATGCTCCTCGGGGCGCGTCTTGCTTGGGCCTCTCTCCTGGAGGCGCTCAGTCATACCGAGTGCTGACATGTGGCAAGACGCTCCTCGGGGCGCGTCTTGCTTGGGCTTCTCTCCTGGAGGCCCTCAGTCAGACCCATTGTTTACATGTGGCAAGACGCTCCTCGGGGCGCATCTTTCTTGGGCCTCTCTCCTGGAGTTCCTCTGTCAGCCCCAGTGTTGACATGTGTCAAGACGCTCCTCGGGGTGCGTCTTGCTTGGGCCTCTCTCCTGGAGGCGCTCAGTCAGACCGAGTGCTGACATGTGGCAAGACGCTCCTCGGGGCGCGTCTTGCTTGGGCTTCTCTCCTGGAGGCCCTCAGTCAGACCCATTGTTGACATGTGGCAAGACACTCCTCGGGACGCGTCTTGCTTGGGCTTCTCTCCTGGAGGCCCTCAGTCAGACTCATTGTTGACATGTGGCAAGACACTCCTCGGGACGCGTCTTGCTTGGGCCTCTCTCCTGGAGGCGCTCAGTCAGACCGAGTGCTGACATAAGGCAAGACGCTCCTCGGGGCGCGTCTTGCTGGGGCCTCTCTCCTGGAGGCGCTCAGTCAGACCCAGTGCTTACATGTGGCAAGACGCTCCTTGGGGCGCGTATTGCTGGGGCATCTCTCCTGGAGGCGTTCAGTCAGACCGAGTGCTGACATGTGGCAAGACACTCCTCGGGACGCGTCTTGCTTGGGCTTCTCTCCTGGAGGCCCTCAGTCAGACTCATTGTTGACATGTGGCAAGACGCTCCTCGGGGCGCGTCTTGCTTGGGCCTCTCTCCTGGAGGCGCTCAGTCAGACCCAGTGGTGACATGTGGCAAGACGCTCCTCGGGGCGCGTCTTGCTTGGGCCTCTCTCCTGGAGACGCTCAGTCAGACCCAGTGTTGACACGTGACAAGACGCTCCTCGGGGCGCGTCTTGCTTGGACTTCTCTCATGGAGGCCCTCAGTCAGACCCATTGTTGATATGTGGCAAGACGCTCCTCGGGGCGCGTCTTGCTTGGGCCTCTCTCCTGGAGGCGCTCAGTCAGACCGAGTGCTGACATGTGGCAAGACGCTCCTCGGGGCGTGTCTTGCTTGGGCTTCTCTCATGGAGGCCCTCAGTCAGACCCATTGTTGATATGTGGCAAGACGCTCCTCGGGGCGAGTCTTGCCTGGGCCTCTCTCCTGGAGGTGCTCAGTCAGACCCAGTGTTGACATGGTGCAAGACGCTCCTCGGGGCGCGTCTTGCTTGGGCTTCTCTCTTGGAGGCCCTCAGTCAGACCCATTGTTGACATGTGGCAAGACGCTCCTCGGGGCGCATCTTGCTTGGGCCTCTCTCCTGGAGGCCCTCTGTCAGCCCCAGTGTTGACATGTGTCAAGACGCTCCTCGGGGTGCGTCTTGCTTGGGCCTCTCTCCTGGAGTCGCTCAGTCAGACCGAGTGCTGACATGTGGCAAGATGCTCCTCGGGGCGCGTCTTGCTTGGGCTTCTCTCATGGAGGCCCTCAGTCAGACCCATTGTTGATATGTGGCAAGACACTCCTCGGGGCGAGTCTTGCTTTGGCCTCTCTCCTGGAGGTGCTCAGTCAGACCCAGTGTTGACATGGTGCAAGACGCTCCTCGGGGCGCGTCTTGCTTGAGCTTCTCTCTTGGAGGCCCTCAGTCAGACCCATTGTTTACATGTGGCAAGACGCTCCTCGGGGCGCATCTTGCTTGGGCCTCTCTCCTGGAGGCCCTCTGTCAGCCCCAGTGTTGACATGTGTCAAGACGCTCCCCGGGGTGCGTCTTGCTTGGGCCTCTCTCCTGGAGTCGCTCAGTCAGACCGAGTGCTGACATGTGGCAAGACGCTCCTCGGGGCGCGTCTTGCTTGGGCCTCTCTCCTGGAGGCGGTCAGTCAGACCCATTGTTGACATGTGGCAAGACGCTCCGCGGGGCGCGTCTTGCTTGGGCCTCTCTCCTGGAGGCGCTCAGTCAGACCGAGTGCTGACATAAGGCAAGACGCTCCTCGGGGCGCGTCTTCCTGGGGCCTCTCTCCTGGAGGCGCTCAGTCAGACCCAGTGCTTACATGTGGCAAGACGCTCCTCGGGGCGTGTCTTGCTGGGGCTTCTCTCCTGGAGGCGTTCAATCAGACCGAGTGCTGACATGTGGCAAGACGCTCCTCGGGGCGCGTCTTGCTTGGGCTTCTCTCCTGGAGGCGTTCAGTCAGACCGAGTGCTGACATGTGGTAAGACGCTCCTCGGGGTGCGTCTTGCTGGGGCTTCTCTCCTGGAGGCGCTCAGTCAGACCCAGTGCTTACATGTGGCAAGACGCTCCTCGGGGCGCGTCTTGCTTGGGCCTCTCTCCTGGAGGCGCTCAGTCAGACCCAGTGCTTACATGTGGCAAGACGCTCCTCGGGGCGCGTCTTGCTGGGGCTTCTCTCCTGGAGGCGCTCAGTCAGACCCAGTGCTTACATGTGGCAAGACGCTCCTCGGGGCGCGTCTTGCTGGGGCTTCTCTCCTGGAGGCGTTCAGTCAGACCGAGTGCTGACATGTGGCAAGACGCTCCTCGGGACGCGTCTTGCTTGGGCTTCTCTCCTGGAGGCCCTCAGTCAGACCCATTGTTGACATGTGGCAAGACGCTCCTCGGGGCGCGTCTTGCTTGGGCCTCTCTCCTGGAGGCGCTCAGTCAGACCCAGTGGTGACATGTGGCAAGACGCTCCTCGGGGCGCGTCTTGCTTGGGCCTCTCTCCTGGAGGCGCTCAGTCAGACCCATTGTTGACATGTGGCAAGACGCTCCTCGGGGCGCGTCTTGCTTGGGCTTCTCTCCTGGAGGCCCTCAGTCAGACCCATTGTTGACATGTGGCAAGACGCTCCTCGGGGCGCGTCTTGCTTGGGCCTCTCTCCTGGAGGCGCTCAGTCAGACCGAGTGCTGACATAAGGCAAGACGCTCCTCGGGGCGCGTCTTGCTGGGGCCTCTCTCCTGGAGGCGCTCAGTCAGACCCATTGTTTACATGTGGCAAGATGCTCCTCGGGGCGCATCTTGCTTGGGCCTCTCTCCTGGAGTTCCTCTGTCAGCCCCAGTGTTGACATGTGTCAAGACGCTCCTCGGGGTGCGTCTTGCTTGGGCCTCTCTCCTGGAGGCGCTCAGTCAGACCGAGTGCTGACATGTGGCAAGACGCTCCTCGGGGCGCGTCTTGCTTGGGCTTCTCTCCTGGAGGCCCTCAGTCAGACCCATTGTTGACATGTGGCAAGACACTCCTCGGGACGCGTCTTGCTTGGGCTTCTCTCCTGGAGGCCCTCAGTCAGACTCATTGTTGACATGTGGCAAGACACTCCTCGGGACGCGTCTTGCTTGGGCCTCTCTCCTGGAGGCGCTCAGTCAGACCGAGTGCTGACATAAGGCAAGACGCTCCTCGGGGGGCGTCTTGCTGGGGCCTCTCTCCTGGAGGCGCTCTTTCAGACCCAGTGCTTACATGTGGCAAGACGCTCCTCGGGGCGCGTCTTGCTGGGGCTTCTCTCCTGGAGGCGTTCAGTCAGACCGAGTGCTGACATGGGGCAAGACACTCCTCGGGACGCGTCTTGCTTGGGCTTCTCTCCTGGAGGCGCTCAGTCAGACCCAGTGCTTACATGTGGCAAGACGCTAATCGGGGCGCGTCTTGCTGGGGCTTCTCTCCTGGAGGCGTTCAGTCAGACCGAGTGCTGACATGTGGCAAGACGCTCCTCGGGACGCGTCTTGCTTGGGCTTCTCTCCTTGAGGCCCTCAGTCAGACCCATTGTTGACATGTGGCAAGACGCTCCTCGGGGCGCGTCTTGCTTGGGCCTCTCTCCTGGAGGCGCTCAGTCAGACCCAGTGGTGACATGTGGCAAGACGCTCCTCGGGGCGCGTCTTGCTTGGGCCTCTCTCCTGGAGGCGCTCAGTCAGACCGAGTGCTGACATGTGGCAAGACGCTCCTCGGGGCGCGTCTTGCTTGGGCTTCTCTCCTGGAGGCGCTGAGTCAGACCCATTGTTTACATGTGGCAAGATGCTCCTCGGGGCGCATCTTGCTTGGGCCTCTCTCCTGGAGTTCCTCTGTCAGCCCCAGTGTTGACATGTGTCAAGACGCTCCTCGGGGTGCTTCTTGCTTGGGCCTCTCTCCTGGAGGCGCTCAGTCAGACCGAGTGCTGACATGTGGCAAGGCGCTCCTCGGGGCGCGTCTTGCTTGGGCTTCTCTCCTGGAGGCCCTCAGTCAGACCCATTGTTGACATGTGGCAAGACACTCTTCGGGACGCGTCTTGCTTGGGCTTCTCTCCTGGAGGCCCTCAGTCAGACTCATTGTTGACATGTGGCAAGACACTCCTCGGGACGCGTCTTGCTTGGGCCTCTCTCCTGGAGGCGCTCAGTCAGACCGAGTGCTGACATAAGGCAAGACGCTCCTCGGGGCGCGTCTTGCTGGGGCCTCTCTCCTGGAGGCGCTCAGTCAGACCCAGTGCTTACATGTGGCAAGACGCTCCTCGGGGCGCGTCTTGCTGGGGCTTCTCTCCTGGAGGCGTTCAGTCAGACCGAGTGCTGACATGGGGCAAGACACTCTTCGGGACGCGTCTTGCTTGGGCTTCTCTCCTGGAGGCCCTCAGTCAGACTCATTGTTGACATGTGGCAAGACGCTCCTCGGGGCGCGTCTTGCTGGGGCTTCTCTCCTGGAGGCGTTCAGTCAGACCGAGTGCTGACATGGGGCAAGACACTCCTCGGGACGCGTCTTGCTTGGGCTTCTCTCCTGGAGGCGCTCAGTCAGACCCAGTGCTTACATGTGGCAAGACGCTAATCGGGGCGCGTCTTGCTGGGGCTTCTCTCCTGGAGGCGTTCAGTCAGACCGAGTGCTGACATGTGGCAAGACGCTCCTCGGGACGCGTCTTGCTTGGGCTTCTCTCCTGGAGGCCCTCAGTCAGACCCATTGTTGACATGTGGCAAGACGCTCCTCGGGGCGCGTCTTGCTTGGGCCTCTCTCCTGGAGGCGCTCAGTCAGACCCAGTGGTGACATGTGGCAAGACGCTCCTCGGGGCGCGTCTTGCTTGGGCCTCTCTCCTGGAGGCGCTCAGTCAGACCGAGAGCTGACATGTGGCAAGACGCTCCTCAGGGCGCGTCTTGCTTGGGCTTCTCTCCTGGAGGCGCTGAGTCAGACCCATTGTTTACATGTGGCAAGATGCTCCTCGGGGCGCATCTTGCTTGGGCCTCTCTCCTGGAGTTCCTCTGTCAGCCCCAGTGTTGACATGTGTCAAGACGCTCCTCGGGGTGCTTCTTGCTTGGGCCTCTCTCCTGGAGGCGCTCAGTCAGACCGAGTGCTGACATGTGGCAAGGCGCTCCTCGGGGCGCGTCTTGCTTGGGCTTCTCTCCTGGAGGCCCTCAGTCAGACCCATTGTTGACATGTGGCAAGACACTCTTCGGGACGCGTCTTGCTTGGGCTTCTCTCCTGGAGGCCCTCAGTCAGACTCATTGTTGACATGTGGCAAGACACTCCTCGGGACGCGTCTTGCTTGGGCCTCTCTCCTGGAGGCGCTCAGTCAGACCGAGTGCTGACATAAGGCAAGACGCTCCTCGGGGCGCGTCTTGCTGGGGCCTCTCTCCTGGAGGCGCTCAGTCAGACCCAGTGCTTACATGTGGCAAGACGCTCCTCGGGGCGCGTCTTGCTGGGGCTTCTCTCCTGGAGGCGTTCAGTCAGACCGAGTGCTGACATGGGGCAAGACACTCCTCGGGACGCGTCTTGCTTGGGCTTCTCTCCTGGAGGCGCTCAGTCAGACCCAGTGCTTACATGTGGCAAGACGCTAATCGGGGCGCGTCTTGCTGGGGCTTCTCTCCTGGAGGCGTTCAGTCAGACCGAGTGCTGACATGTGGCAAGACGCTCCTCGGGACGCGTCTTGCTTGGGCTTCTCTCCTGGAGGCCCTCAGTCAGACCCATTGTTGACATGTGGCAAGACGCTCCTCGGGGCGCGTCTTGCTTGGGCCTCTCTCCTGGAGGCGCTCAGTCAGACCCAGTGGTGACATGTGGCAAGACGCTCCTCGGGGCGCGTCTTGCTTGGGCCTCTCTCCTGGAGGCGCTCAGTCAGACCGAGTGCTGACATAAGGCAAGACGCTCCTCGGGGCGCGTCTTGCTGGGGCCTCTCTCCTGGAGGCGCTCAGTCAGACCCATTGTTTACATGTGGCAAGATGCTCCTCGGGGCGCATCTTGCTTGGGCCTCTCTCCTGGAGTTCCTCTGTCAGCCCCAGTGTTGACATGTGTCAAGACGCTCCTCGGGGTGCGTCTTGCTTGGGCCTCTCTCCTGGAGGCGCTCAGTCAGACCGAGTGCTGACATGTGGCAAGACGCTCCTCGGGGCGCGTCTTGCTTGGGCTTCTCTCCTGGAGGCCCTCAGTCAGACCCATTGTTGACATGTGGCAAGACACTCCTCGGGACGCGTCTTGCTTGGGCTTCTCTCCTGGAGGCCCTCAGTCAGACTCATTGTTGACATGTGGCAAGACACTCCTCGGGACGCGTCTTGCTTGGGCCTCTCTCCTGGAGGCGCTCAGTCAGACCGAGTGCTGACATAAGGCAAGACGCTCCTCGGGGCGCGTCTTGCTGGGGCCTCTCTCCTGGAGGCGCTCTTTCAGACCCAGTGCTTACATGTGGCAAGACGCTCCTCGGGGCGCGTCTTGCTGGGGCTTCTCTCCTGGAGGCGTTCAGTCAGACCGAGTGCTGACATGGGGCAAGACACTCCTCGGGACGCGTCTTGCTTGGGCTTCTCTCCTGGAGGCGCTCAGTCAGACCCAGTGCTGACATGTGGCAAGACGCTAATCGGGGCGCGTCTTGCTGGGGCTTCTCTCCTGGAGGCGTTCAGTCAGACCGAGTGCTGACATGTGGCAAGACGCTCCTCGGGACGTGTCTTGCTTGGGCTTCTCTCCTGGAGGCCCTCAGTCAGACCCATTGTTGACATGTGGCAAGACGCTCCTCGGGGCGCGTCTTGCTTGGGCCTCTCTCCTGGAGGCGCTCAGTCAGACCCAGTGGTGACATGTGGCAAGACGCTCCTCGGGGCGCGTCTTGCTTGGGCCTCTCTCCTGGAGGCGCTCAGTCAGACCGAGTGCTGACATGTGGCAAGACGCTCCTCGGGGCGCGTCTTGCTTGGGCTTCTCTCCTGGAGGCGCTGAGTCAGACCCATTGTTTACATGTGGCAAGATGCTCCTCGGGGCGCATCTTGCTTGGGCCTCTCTCCTGGAGTTCCTCTGTCAGCCCCAGTGTTGACATGTGTCAAGACGCTCCTCGGGGTGCTTCTTGCTTGGGCCTCTCTCCTGGAGGCGCTCAGTCAGACCGAGTGCTGACATGTGGCAAGGCGCTCCTCGGGGCGCGTCTTGCTTGGGCTTCTCTCCTGGAGGCCCTCAGTCAGACCCATTGTTGACATGTGGCAAGACACTCTTCGGGACGCGTCTTGCTTGGGCTTCTCTCCTGGAGGCCCTCAGTCAGACTCATTGTTGACATGTGGCAAGACACTCCTCGGGACGCGTCTTGCTTGGGCCTCTCTCCTGGAGGCGCTCAGTCAGACCGAGTGCTGACATAAGGCAAGACGCTCCTCGGGGCGCGTCTTGCTGGGGCCTCTCTCCTGGAGGCGCTCAGTCAGACCCAGTGCTTACATGTGGCAAGACGCTCCTCGGGGCGCGTCTTGCTGGGGCTTCTCTCCTGGAGGCGTTCAGTCAGACCGAGTGCTGACATGGGGCAAGACACTCTTCGGGACGCGTCTTGCTTGGGCTTCTCTCCTGGAGGCCCTCAGTCAGACTCATTGTTGACATGTGGCAAGACGCTCCTCGGGGCGCGTCTTGCTTGGGCCTCTCTCCTGGAGGCGCTCAGTCAGACCCAGTGGTGACATGTGGCAAGACGCTCCTCGGGGCGCGTCTTGCTTGGGCCTCTCTCCTGGAGACGCTCAGTCAGACCCAGTGTTGACTCGTGACAAGACGCTCCTCGGGGCGCGTCTTGCTTGGGCTTCTCTCATGGAGGCCCTCAGTCAGACCCATTGTTGATATGTGGCAAGACGCTCCTCGGGGCGAGTCTTGCTTGGGCCTCTCTCCTGGAGGTGCTCAGTCAGACCCAGTGTTGACATGGTGCAAGACGCTCCTCGGGGCGGGTCTTGCTTGGGCTTCTCTCTTGGAGGCCCTCAGTCAGACCCATTGTTGACATGTGTCAAGACGCTCCTCGGGGTGCATCTTGCTTGGGCCTCTCTCCTGGAGTCGCTCAGTCAGACCGAGTGCTGACATGTGGCAAGATGCTCCTCGGGGCGCGTCTTGCTTGGGCTTCTCTCATGGAGGCCCTCAGTCAGACCCATTGTTGATATGTGGCAAGACGCTCCTCGGGGCGAGTCTTGCTTGGGCCTCTCTCCTGGAGGTGCTCAGTCAGACCCAGTGTTGACATGGTGCAAGACGCTCCTCGGGGCGCGTCTTGCTTGGGCTTCTCTCCTGGAGGCCCTCAGTCAGACTCATTGTTGACATGTGGCAAGACGCTCCTCGGGGCGCATCTTGCTTGGGCCTCTCTCCTGGAGGCGCTCAGTCAGACCGAGTGCTGACATAAGGCAAGACGCTCCTCGGGGCGCGTCTTGCTGGGGCCTCTCTCCTGGAGGCGCTCAGTCAGACCCAGTGCTTACATGTGGCAAGACGCTCCTCGGGGCGTGTCTTGCTGGGGCTTCTCTCCTGGAGGCGTTCAGTCAGACCGAGTGCTGACATGTGGCAAGACGCTCCTCGGGGCGCGTCTTGCTTGGGCTTCTCTCCTGGAGGCGTTCAGTCAGACCGAGTGCTGACATGTGGTAAGACGCTCCTCGGGGCGCGTCTTGCTGGGGCTTCTCTCCTGGAGGCGCTCAGTCAGACCCAGTGCTTACATGTGGCAAGACGCTCCTCGGGGCGCGTCTTGCTGGGGCTTCTCTCCTGGAGGCGCTAAGTCAGACCCAGTGCTTACATGTGGCAAGACGCTCCTCGGGGCGCGTCTTGCTGGGGCTTCTCTCCTGGAGGCGTTCAGTCAGACCGAGTGCTGACATGTGGCAAGACGCTCCTCGGGACGCGTCTTGCTTGGGCTTCTCTCCTGGAGGCCCTCAGTCAGACCCATTGTTGACATGTGGCAAGACGCTCCTCGGGGCGCATCTTGCTTGGGCCTCTCTCCTGGAGGCGCTCAGTCAGACCCAGTGGCGACATGTGGCAAGACGCTCCTCGGGGCGCGTCTTGCTTGGGCCTCTCTCCTGGAGGCGCTCTCTCAGACCCATTGTTGACATGTGGCAAGACGCTCCTCGGGGCACGTCTTGCTTGAGGCTTCTCTCCTGGAGGCCCTCAGTCAGACCCATTGTTGACATGTGGCAAGACGCTCCTCGGGGCGCGTCTTGCTTGGGCCTCTCTCCTGGAGGCGCTCAGTCAGACCGAGTGCTGACATAAGGCAAGACGCTCCTCGGGGCGCGTCTTGCTGGGGCCTCTCTCCTGGAGGCGCTCAGTCAGACCCAGTGCTTACATGTGGCAAGAAGCTCCTCGGGGCGCGTCTTGCTTGGGCCTCTCTCCTGGAGACTCTCAGTCAGACCCAGTGTTGACACGTGACAAGACGCTCCTCGGGGTGCGTCTTGCTTGGGCTTCTCTCAAGGAGGCCCTCAGTCAGACCCATTGTTGATATGTGGCAAGACGCTCCTCGGGGCGCGTCTTGCTTGGGCCTCTCTCCTGGAGGCGCTCAGTCAGACCGAGTGCTGACATGTGGCAAGACGCTCCTCGGGGCGCGTCTTGCTTGGGCTTCTCTCCTGGAGGCCCTCAGTCAGACCCATTGTTTAAATGTGGCAAGACGCTCCTCGGGGCGCATCTTGCTTGGGCCTCTCTCCTGGAGTTCCTCTGTCAGCCCCAGTGTTGACATGTGTCAAGACGCTCCTCGAGGTGCGTCTTGCTTGGGCCTCTCTCCTGGAGGCGCTCAGTCAGACCGAGTGCTGACATGTGGCAAGACGCTCCTCGGGGCGCGTCTTGCTTGGGCTTCTCTCCTGGAGGCCCTCAGTCAGACCCATTGTTGACATGTGGCAAGACACTCCTCGGGACGTGTCTTGCTTGGGCTTCTCTCCCTGAGGCCCTCAGTCAGACTCATTGTTGACATGTGGCAAGACACTCCTCGGGACGCGTCTTGCTTGGGCCTCTCTCCTGGAGGCGCTCAGTCAGACCGAGTGCTGACATAAGGCAAGACGCTCCTCGGGGCGCGTCTTGCTGGGGCCTCTCTCCTGGAGGCGCTCAGTCAGACCCAGTGCTTACATGTGGCAAGACGCTCCTTGGGGCGCGTATTGCTGGGGCATCTCTCCTGGAGGCGTTCAGTCAGACCGAGTGCTGACATGTGGCAAGACACTCCTCGGGACGCGTCTTGCTTGGGCTTCTCTCCTGGAGGCCCTCAGTCAGACTCATTGTTGACATGTGGCAAGACGCTCCTCGGGGCGCGTCATGCTTGGGCCTCTCTCCTGGAGGCGCTCAGTCAGACCCAGTGGTGACATGTGGCAAGACGCTCCTCGGGGCGCGTCTTGCTTGGGCCTCTCTCCTGGAGACGCTCAGTCAGACCCAGTGTTGACACGTGACAAGACGCTCCTCGGGGCGCGTCTTGCTTGAACTTCTCTCATGGAGGCCCTCAGTCAGACCCATTGTTGATATGTGGCAAGACGCTCCTCGGGGCGCGTCTTGCTTGGGCCTCTCTCCTGGAGGCGCTCAGTCAGACCGAGTGCTGACATGTGGCAAGACGCTCCTCGGGGCGTGTCTTGCTTGGGCTTCTCTCATGGAGGCCCTCAGTCAGACCCATTGTTGATATGTGGCAAGACGCTCCTCGGGGCGAGTCTTGCCTGGGCCTCTCTCCTGGAGGTGCTCAGTCAGACCCAGTGTTGACATGGTGCAAGACGCTCCTCGGGGCGCGTCTTGCTTGGGCTTCTCTCTTGGAGGCCCTCAGTCAGACCCATTGTTGACATGTGGCAAGACGCTCCTCGGGGCGCATCTTGCTTGGGCCTCTCTCCTGGAGGCCCTCTGTCAGCCCCAGTGTTGACATGTGTCAAGACGCTCCTCGGGGTGCGTCTTGCTTGGGCCTCTCTCCTGGAGTCGCTCAGTCAGACCGAGTGCTGACATGTGGCAAGATGCTCCTCGGGGCGTGTCTTGCTTGGGCTTCTCTCATGGAGGCCCTTAGTCAGACCCATTGTTGATATGTGGCAAGACGCTCCTCGGGGCGAGTCTTGCTTGGGCCTCTCTCCTGGAGGTGCTCAGTCAGACCCAGTGTTGACATGGTGCAAGACGCTCCTCGGGGCGCGTCTTGCTTGAGCTTCTCTCTTGGAGGCCCTCAGTCAGACCCATTGTTTACATGTGGCAAGACGCTCCTCGGGGCGCATCTTGCTTGGGCCTCTCTCCTGGTGGCCCTCTGTCAGCCCCAGTGTTGACATGTGTCAAGACGCTCCCCGGGGTGCGTCTTGCTTGGGCCTCTCTCCTGGAGTCGCTCAGTCAGACCGAGTGCTGACATGTGGCAAGACGCTCCTCGGGGCGCGTCTTGCTTGGGCCTCTCTCCTGGAGGCGTTCAGTCAGACCGAGTGTTGACATAAGGCAAGACGCTCCTCGGGGCGCGTCTTCCTGGGGCCTCTCTCCTGGAGGCGCTCAGTCAGACCCAGTGCTTACATGTGGCAAGACGCTCCTCGGGGCGTGTCTTGCTGGGGCTTCTCTCCTGGAGGCGTTCAGTCAGACCGAGTGCTGACATGTGGCAAGACGCTCCTCGGGGCGCATCTTGCTTGGGCTTCTCTCCTGGAGGCGTTCAGTCAGACCGAGTGCTGACATGTGGTAAGACGCTCCTCGGGGTGCGTCTTGCTGGGGCTTCTCTCCTGGAGGCGCTCAGTCAGACCCAGTGCTTACATGTGGCAAGACGCTCCTCGGGGCGCGTCTTGCTTGGGCCTCTCTCCTGGAGGCGCTCAGTCAGACCCAGTGCTTACATGTGGCAAGACGCTCCTCGGGGCGCGTCTTGCTGGGGCTTCTCTCCTGGAGGCGCTCAGTCAGACCCAGTGCTTACATGTGGCAAGACGCTCCTCGGGGCGCGTCTTGCTGGGGCTTCTCTCCTGGAGGCGTTCAGTCAGACCGAGTGCTGACATGTGGCAAGACGCTCCTCGGGACGCGTCTTGCTTGGGCTTCTCTCCTGGAGGCCCTCAGTCAGACCCATTGTTGACATGTGGCAAGACGCTCCTCGGGGAGCGTCTTGCTTGGGCCTCTCTCCTGGAGGCGCTCAGTCAGACCCAGTGGTGACATGTGGCAAGACGCTCCTCGGGGCGCGTCTTGCTTGGGCCTCTCTCCTGGAGGCGCTCAGTCATTCCCATTGTTGAGATGTGGCAAGACGCTCCTCGGGGCGCGTCTTGCTTGGGCTTCTCTCCTGGAGGCCCTCAGTCAGACCCATTGTTGACATGTGGCAAGACGCTCCTCGGGGCGCGTCTTGCTTGGGCCTCTCTCCTGGAGGCGCTCAGTCAGACCGAGTGCTGACATAAGGCAAGACGCTCCTCGGGGCGCGTCTTGCTGGGGCCTCTCTCCTGGAGGCGCTCAGTCAGACCCATTGTTTACATGTGGCAAGATGCTCCTCGGGGCGCATCTTGCTTGGGCCTCTCTCCTGGAGTTCCTCTGTCAGCCCCAGTGTTGACATGTGTCAAGACGCTCCTCGGGGTGCGTCTTGCTTGGGCCTCTCTCCTGGAGGCGCTCAGTCAGACCGAGTGCTGACATGTGGCAAGACGCTCCTCGGGGCGCGTCTTGCTTGGGCTTCTCTCCTGGAGGCCCTCAGTCAGACCCATTGTTGACATGTGGCAAGACACTCCTCGGGACGCGTCTTGCTTGGGCTTCTCTCCTGGAGGCCCTCAGTCAGACTCATTGTTGACATGTGGCAAGACACTCCTCGGGACGCGTCTTGCTTGGGCCTCTCTCCTGGAGGCGCTCAGTCAGACCGAGTGCTGACATAAGGCAAGACGCTCCTCGGGGCGCGTCTTGCTGGGGCCTCTCTCCTGGAGGCGCTCTTTCAGACCCAGTGCTTACATGTGGCAAGACGCTCCTCGGGGCGCGTCTTGCTGGGGCTTCTCTCCTGGAGGCGTTCAGTCAGACCGAGTGCTGACATGGGGCAAGACACTCCTCGGGACGCGTCTTGCTTGGGCTTCTCTCCTGGAGGCCCTCAGTCAGACCCATTGTTGACATGTGGCAAGACACTCCTCGGGACGCGTCTTGCTTGGGCCTCTCTCCTGGAGGCGCTCAGTCAGACCGAGTGCTGACATAAGGCAAGACGCTCCTCGGGGCGCGTCTTGCTGGGGCCTCTCTCCTGGAGGCGCTCAGTCAGACCCAGTGCTTACATGTGGCAAGACGCTCCTTGGGGCGCGTATTGCTGGGGCATCTCTCCTGGAGGCGTTCAGTCAGACCGAGTGCTGACATGTGGCAAGACACTCCTCGGGACGCGTCTTGCTTGGGCTTCTCTCCTGGAGGCCCTCAGTCAGACTCATTGTTGACATGTGGCAAGACGCTCCTCGGGGCGCGTCTTGCTTGGGCCTCTCTCCTGGAGGCGCTCAGGCAGACCCAGTGGTGACATGTGGCAAGACGCTCCTCGGGGCGCGTCTTGCTTGGGCCTCTCTCCTGGAGACGCTCAGTCAGACCCAGTGTTGACACGTGACAAGACGCTCCTCGGGGCGCGTCTTGCTTGGACTTCTCTCATGGAGGCCCTCAGTCAGACCCATTGTTGATATGTGGCAAGACGCTCCTCGGGGCGCGTCTTGCTTGGGCCTCTCTCCTGGAGGCGCTCAGTCAGACCGAGTGCTGACATGTGGCAAGACGCTCCTCGGGGCGCGTCTTGCTTGGGCTTCTCTCATGGAGGCCCTCAGTCAGACCCATTGTTGATATGTGGCAAGACGCTCCTCGGGGCGAGTCTTGCTTGGGCCTCTCTCCTGGAGGTGCTCAGTCAGACCCAGTGTTGACATGGTGCAAGACGCTCCTCGGGGCGCGTCTTGCTTGGGCTTCTCTCTTGGAGGCCCTCAGTCAGACCCATTGTTGACATGTGGCAAGACGCTCCTCGGGGCGCATCTTGCTTGGGCCTCTCTCCTGGAGGCCCTCTGTCAGCCCCAGTGTTGACATGTGTCAAGACGCTCCTCGGGGTGCGTCTTGCTTGGGCCTCTCTCCTGGAGTCGCTCAGTCAGACCGAGTGCTGACATGTGGCAAGATGCTCCTCGGGGCGCGTCTTGCTTGGGCTTCTCTCATGGAGGCCCTCAGTCAGACCCATTGTTGATATGTGGCAAGACGCTCCTCGGGGCGAGTCTTGCTTGGGCCTCTCTCCTGGAGGTGCTCAGTCAGACCCAGTGTTGACATGGTGCAAGACGCTCCTCGGGGCGCGTCTTGCTTGAGCTTCTCTCTTGGAGGCCCTCAGTCAGACCCATTGTTTACATGTGGCAAGACGCTCCTCGGGGCGCATCTTGCTTGGGCCTCTCTCCTGGAGGCCCTCTGTCAGCCCCAGTGTTGACATGTGTCAAGACGCTCCCCGGGGTGCGTCTTGCTTGGGCCTCTCTCCTGGAGTCGCTCAGTCAGACCGAGTGCTGACATGTGGCAAGACGCTCCTCGGGGCGCGTCTTGCTTGGGCTTCTCTCCTGGAGGCCCTCAGTCAGACCCATTGTTGACATGTGGCAAGACGCTCCGCGGGGCGCGTCTTGCTTGGGCCTCTCTCCTGGAGGCGCTCAGTCAGACCGAGTGCTGACATAAGGCAAGACGCTCCTCGGGGCGCGTCTTCCTGGGGCCTCTCTCCTGGAGGCGCTCAGTCAGACCCAGTGCTTACATGTGGCAAGACGCTCCTCGGGGCGTGTCTTGCTGGGGCTTCTCTCCTGGAGGCGTTCAGTCAGACCGAGTGCTGACATGTGGCAAGACGCTCCTCGGGGCGCGTCTTGCTTGGGCTTCTCTCCTGGAGGCGTTCAGTCAGACCGAGTGCTGACATGTGGTAAGACGCTCCTCGGGGTGCGTCTTGCTGGGGCTTCTCTCCTGGAGGCGCTCAGTCAGACCCAGTGCTTACATGTGGCAAGACGCTCCTCGGGGCGCGTCTTGCTTGGGCCTCTCTCCTGGAGGCGCTCAGTCAGACCCAGTGCTTACATGTGGCAAGACGCTCCTCGGGGCGCGTCTTGCTGGGGCTTCTCTCCTGGAGGCGCTCAGTCAGACCCAGTGCTTACATGTGGCAAGACGCTCCTCGGGGCGCGTCTTGCTGGGGCTTCTCTCCTGGAGGCGTTCAGTCAGACCGAGTGCTGACATGTGGCAAGACGCTCCTCGGGACGCGTCTTGCTTGGGCTTCTCTCCTGGAGGCCCTCAGTCAGACCCATTGTTGACATGTGGCAAGACGCTCCTCGGGGCGCGTCTTGCTTGGGCCTCTCTCCTGGAGGCGCTCAGTCAGACCCAGTGGTGACATGTGGCAAGACGCTCCTCGGGGCGCGTCTTGCTTGGGCCTCTCTCCTGGAGGCGCTCAGTCAGACCCATTGTTGACATGTGGCAAGACGCTCCTCGGGGCGCGTCTTGCTTGGGCTTCTCTCCTGGAGGCCCTCAGTCAGACCCATTGTTGACATGTGGCAAGACGCTCCTTGGGGCGCGTCTTACTTGGGCCTCTCTCCTGGAGGCGCTCAGTCAGACCGAGTGCTGACATAAGGCAAGACGCTCCTTGGGGCGCGTCTTGCTGGGGCCTCTCTCCTGGAGGCGCTCAGTCAGACCCATTGTTTACATGTGGCAAGATGCTCCTCGGGGCGCATCTTGCTTGGGCCTCTCTCCTGGAGTTCCTCTGTCAGCCCCAGTGTTGACATGTGTCAAGACGCTCCTCGGGGTGCGTCTTGCTTGGGCCTCTCTCCTGGAGGCGCTCAGTCAGACCGAGTGCTGACATGTGGCAAGACGCTCCTCGGGGCGCGTCTTGCTTGGGCTTCTCTCCTGGAGGCCCTCAGTCAGACCCATTGTTGACATGTGGCAAGACACTCCTCGGGACGCGTCTTGCTTGGGCTTCTCTCCTGGAGGCCCTCAGTCAGACTCATTGTTGACATATGGCAAGACACTCCTCGGGACGCGTCTTGCTTTGGCCTCTCTCCTGGAGGCGCTCAGTCAGACCGAGTGCTGACATAAGGCAAGACGCTCCTCGGGGCGCGTCTTGCTGGGGCCTCTCTCCTGGAGGCGCTCAGTCAGACCCAGTGCTTACATGTGGCAAGACGCTCCTCGGGGCGCGTCTTGCTGGGGCTTCTCTCCTGGAGGCGTTCAGTCAGACCGAGTGCTGACATGGGGCAAGACACTCCTCGGGACGCGTCTTGCTTGGGCTTCTCTCCTGGAGGCCCTCAGTCAGACTCATTGTTGACATGTGGCAAGACGCTCCTCGGGGCGCGTCTTGCTTGGGCCTCTCTCCTGGAGGTGCTCAGTCAGACCCCGTGGTGACATGTGGCAAGACGCTCCTCGCGGCGCGTCTTTCTTGGGCCTCTCTCCTGGAGACGCTCAGTCAGACCCAGTGTTGACACGTGACAAGACGCTCCTCGGGGCGCGTCTTGCTTGGGCTTCTCTCATGGAGGCCCTCAGTCAGACCCATTGTTGATATGTGGCAAGACGCTCCTCGGGGCGAGTCTTGCTTGGGCCTCTCTCCTGGAGGTGCTCAGTCAGACCCAGTGTTGACATGGTGCAAGACGCTCCTCGGGGCGCATCTTGCTTGGGCTTCTCTCTTGGAGGCCCTCAGTCAGACCCATTGTTGACATGTGGCAAGACGCTCCTCGGGGCGCATCTTGCTTGGGCCTCTCTCCTGGAGGCCCTCTGTCAGCCCCAGTGTTGACATGTGTCAAGACGCTCCTCGGGGTGCGTCTTGCTTGGGCCTCTCTCCTGGAGTCGCTCAGTCAGACCGAGTGCTGACATGTGGCAAGATGCTCCTCGGGGCGCGTCTTGCTTGGGCTTCTCTCATGGAGGCCCTCAGTCAGACCCATTGTTGATATGTGGCAAGACTCTCCTCGGGGCGAGTCTTGCTTGGGCCTCTCTCCTGGAGGTGCTCAGTCAGACCCAGTGTTGACATGGTGCAAGACGCTCCTCGGGGCGCGTCTTGCTTGGGCTTCTCTCCTGGAGGCCCTCAGTCAGACTCATTGTTGACATGTGGCAAGACGCTCCTCGGGGCGCATCTTGCTTGGGCCTCTCTCCTGGAGGCCCTCTGTCAGACCGAGTGCTGACATGTGGCAAGACGCTCCTCGGGGCGCGTCTTGCTTGGGCTTCTCTCCTGGAGGCCCTCAGTCAGACCCATTGTTGACATGTGGCAAGACGCTCCGCGGGGCGCGTCTTGCTTGGGCCTCTCTCCTGGAGGCGCTCAGTCAGACCGAGTGCTGACATAAGGCAAGACGCTCCTCGGGGCGTGTCTTGCTGGGGCCTCTCTCCTGGAGGCGCTCAGTCAGACCCAGTGCTTACATGTGGCAAGACGCTCCTCGGGGCGTGTCTTGCTGGGGCTTTTCTCCTGGAGGCGTTCAGTCAGACCGAGTGCTGACATGTGGCAAGACGCTCCTCGGGGCGCGTCTTGCTTGGGCTTCTCTCCTGGAGGCGTTCAGTCAGACCGAGTGCTGACATGTGGTAAGACGCTCCTCGGGGCGCGTCTTGCTGGGGCTTCTCTCCTGGAGGCGCTGAGTCAGACCCAGTGCTTACATGTGGCAAGACGCTCCTCGGGGCGCGTCTTGCTTGGGCCTCTCTCCTGGAGGCGCTCAGTCAGACCCAGTGCTTACATGTGGCAAGACGCTCCTCGGGGCGCGTCTTGCTGGGGCTTCTCTCCTGGAGGCGCTCAGTCAGAACCAGTGCTTACATGTGGCAAGACGCTCCTCGGGGCGCGTCTTGCTGGGGCTTCTCTCCTGGAGGCGTTCAGTCAGACCGAGTGCTGACATGTGGCAAGACGCTCCTCGGGACGCGTCTTGCTTGGGCTTCTCTCCTGGAGGCCCTCAGTCAGACCCATTGTTGACATGTGGCAAGACGCTCCTCGGGGCGCGTCTTGCTTGGGCCTCTCTCCTGGAGGCGCTCAGTCAGACCCAGTGGTGACATGTGGCAAGACGCTCCTCGGGGCGCGTCTTGCTTGGGCCTCTCTCCTGGAGGCGCTCAGTCAGACCCATTGTTGACATGTGGCAAGACGCTCCTCGGGGCACGTCTTGCTTGAGGCTTCTCTCCTGGAGGCCCTCAGTCAGACCCATTGTTGACATGTGGCAAGACGCTCCTCGGGGCGCGTCTTGCTTGGGCCTCTCTCCTGGAGGCGCTCAGTCAGACCGAGTGCTGACATAAGGCAAGACGCTCCTCGGGGCGCGTCTTGCTGGGGCCTCTCTCCTGGAGGCGCTCAGTCAGACCCAGTGCTTACATGTGGCAACAAGCTCCTCGGGGCGCGTCTTGCTTGGGCCTCTCTCCTGGAGACTCTCAGTCAGACCCAGTGTTGACACGTGACAAGACGCTCCTCGGGGTGCGTCTTGCTTGGGCTTCTCTCAAGGAGGCCCTCAGTCAGACCCATTGTTGATATGTGGCAAGACGCTCCTCGGGGCGCGTCTTGCTTGGGCCTCTCTCCTGGAGGCGCTCAGTCAGACCGAGTGCTGACATGTGGCAAGACGCTCCTCGGGGCGCGTCTTGCTTGGGCTTCTCTCCTGGAGGCCCTCAGTCAGACCCATTGTTTACATGTGCTAAGACGCTCCTCGGGGCGCATCTTGCTTGGGCCTCTCTCCTGGAGTTCCTCTGTCAGCCCCAGTGTTGACATGTGTCAAGACGCTCCTCGGGGTGCGTCTTGCTTGGGCCTCTCTCCTGGAGTCGCTCAGTCAGACCGAGTGCTGACATGTGGCAAGATGCTCCTCGGGGCGCGTCTTGCTTGGGCTTCTCTCATGGAGGCCCTCAGTCAGACCCATTGTTGATATGTGGCAAGACGCTCCTCGGGGCGAGTCTTGCTTGGGCCTCTCTCCTGGAGGTGCTCAGTCAGACCCAGTGTTGACATGGTGCAAGA
Source organism: Nothobranchius furzeri (assembly GCF_043380555.1). Taxonomy (NCBI): domain Eukaryota; kingdom Metazoa; phylum Chordata; class Actinopteri; order Cyprinodontiformes; family Nothobranchiidae; genus Nothobranchius; species Nothobranchius furzeri. The sequence goes on from NW_027223061.1 coordinate 468,545, forward strand.
CGCTCCTCGGGGCGCGTCTTGCTTGGGCTTCTCTCCTGGAGGCCCTCAGTCAGACTCATTGTTGACATGTGGCAAGACGCTCCTCGGGGCGCATCTTGCTTGGGCCTCTCTCCTGGAGGCCCTCTGTCAGACCGAGTGCTGACATCTGGCAAGACGCTCCTCGGGGCGCGTCTTGCTTGGGCTTCTCTCCTGGAGGCCCTCAGTCAGACCCATTGTTGACATGTGGCAAGACGCTCCGCGGGGCGCGTCTTGCTTGGGCCTCTCTCCTGGAGGCGCTCAGTCAGACCGAGTGCTGACATAAGGCAAGACGCTCCTCGGGGCGCGTCTTGCTGGGGCCTCTCTCCTGGAGGCGCTCAGTCAGACCCAGTGCTTACATGTGGCAAGACGCTCCTCGGGGCGTGTCTTGCTGGGGCTTCTCTCCTGGAGGCGTTCAGTCAGACCGAGTGCTGACATGTGGCAAGACGCTCCTCGGGGCGCGTCTTGCTTGGGCTTCTCTCCTGGAGGCGTTCAGTCAGACCGAGTGCTGACATGTGGTAAGTCGCTCCTCGGGGCGCGTCTTGCTGGGGCTTCTCTCCTGGAGGCGCTGAGTCAGACCCAGTGCTTACATGTGGCAAGACGCTCCTCGGGGCGCGTCTTGCTTGGGCCTCTCTCCTGGAGGCGCTCAGTCAGACCCAGTGCTTACATGTGGCAAGACGCTCCTCGGGGCGCGTCTTGCTGGGGCTTCTCTCCTGGAGGCGCTCAGTCAGACCCAGTGCTTACATGTGGCAAGACGCTCCTCGGGGCGCGTCTTGCTGGGGCTTCTCTCCTGGAGGCGTTCAGTCAGACCGAGTTCTGACATGTGGCAAGACGCTCCTCGGGACGCGTCTTGCTTGGGCTTCTCTCCTGGAGGCCCTCAGTCAGACCCATTGTTGACATGTGGCAAGACGCTCCTCGGGGCGCGTCTTGCTTGGGCCTCTCTCCTGGAGGCGCTCAGTCAGACCCAGTGGTGACATGTGGCAAGACGCTCCTCGGGGCGCGTCTTGCTTGGGCCTCTCTCCTGGAGGCGCTCAGTCAGACCCATTGTTGACATGTGGCAAGACGCTCCTCGGGGCACGTCTTGCTTGAGGCTTCTCTCCTGGAGGCCCTCAGTCAGACCCATTGTTGACATGTGGCAAGACGCTCCTCGGGGCGCGTCTTGCTTGGGCCTCTCTCCTGGAGGCGCTCAGTCAGACCGAGTGCTGACATAAGGCAAGACGCTCCTCGGGGCGCGTCTTGCTGGGGCCTCTCTCCTGGAGGCGCTCAGTCAGACCCAGTGCTTACATGTGGCAAGAAGCTCCTCGGGGCGCGTCTTGCTTGGGCCTCTCTCCTGGAGACTCTCAGTCAGACCCAGTGTTGACACGTGACAAGACGCTCCTCGGGGTGCGTCTTGCTTGGGCTTCTCTCAAGGAGGCCCTCAGTCAGACCCATTGTTGATATGTGGCAAGACGCTCCTCGGGGCGCGTCTTGCTTGGGCTTCTCTCCTGGAGGCCCTCAGTCAGACCCATTGTTTACATGTGGCAAGACGCTCCTCGGGGCGCATCTTGCTTGGGCCTCTCTCCTGGAGTTCCTCTGTCAGCCCCAGTGTTGACATGTGTCAAGACGCTCCTCGGGGTGCGTCTTGCTTGGGCCTCTCTCCTGGAGTCGCTCAGTCAGACCGAGTGCTGACATGTGGCAAGATGCTCCTCGGGGCGCGTCTTGCTTGGGCTTCTCTCATGGAGGCCCTCAGTCAGACCCATTGTTGATATGTGGCAAGACGCTCCTCGGGGCGAGTCTTGCTTGGGCCTCTCTCCTGGAGGTGCTCAGTCAGATCCAGTGTTGACATGGTGCAAGACGCTCATCGGGGCGCGTCTTGCTTGGGCTTCTCTCCTGGAGGCCCTCAGTCAGACTCATTGTTGACATGTGGCAAGACGCTCCTCGGGGCGCATCTTGCTTGGGCCTCTCTCCTGGAGGCCCTCTGTCAGACCGAGTGCTGACATGTGGCAAGACGCTCCTCGGGGCGCGTCTTGCTTGGGCTTCTCTCCTGGAGGCCCTCAGTCAGACCCATTGTTGACATGTGGCAAGACGCTCCGCGGGGCGCGTCATGCTTGGGCCTCTCTCCTGGAGGCGCTCAGTCAGACCGAGTGCTGACATAAGGCAAGACGCTCCTCGGGGCGCGTCTTGCTGGGGCCTCTCTCCTGGAGGCGCTCAGTCAGACCCAGTGCTTACATGTGGCAAGACGCTCCTCGGGGCGTGTCTTGCTGGGGCTTCTCTCCTGGAGGCGTTCAGTCAGACCGAGTGCTGACATGTGGCAAGACACTCCTCGGGGCGCGTCTTGCTTGGGCTTCTCTCCTGGAGGCGTTCAGTCAGACCGAGTGCTGACATGTGGTAAGACGCTCCTCGGGGCGCGTCTTGCTGGGGCTTCTCTCCTGGAGGCGCTGAGTCAGACCCAGTGCTTACATGTGGCAAGACGCTCCTCGGGGCGCGTCTTGCTTGGGCCTCTCTCCTGGAGGCGCTCAGTCAGACCCAGTGCTTACATGTGGCAAGACGCTCCTCGGGGCGCGTCCTGCTGGGGCTTCTCTCCTGGAGGCGCTCAGTCAGACCCAGTGCTTACATGTGGCAAGACGCTCCTCGGGGCGCGTCTTGCTGGGGCTTCTCTCCTGGAGGCGTTCAGTCAGACCGAGTGCTGACATGTGGCAAGACGCTCCTCGGGACGCGTCTTGCTTGGGCTTCTCTCCTGGAGGCCCTCAGTCAGACCCATTGTTGACATGTGGCAAGACGCTCCTCGGGGCGCGTCTTGCTTGGGCCTCTCTCCTGGAGGCGCTCAGTCAGACCCAGTGGTGACATGTGGCAAGACGCTCCTCGGGGCGCGTCTTGCTTGGGCCTCTCTCCTGGAGGCGCTCAGTCAGACCCATTGTTGACATGTGGCAAGACGCTCCTCGGGGCACGTCTTGCTTGAGGCTTCTCTCCTGGAGGCCCTCAGTCAGACCCATTGTTGACATGTGGCAAGACGCTCCTCGGGGCGCGTCTTGCTTGGGCCTCTCTCCTGGAGGCGCTCAGTCAGACCGAGTGCTGACATAAGGCAAGACGCTCCTCGGGGCGCGTCTTGCTGGGGCCTCTCTCCTGGAGGCGCTCAGTCAGACCCAGTGCTTACATGTGGCAAGAAGCTCCTCGGGGCGCGTCTTGCTTGGGCCTCTCTCCTGGAGACTCTCAGTCAGACCCAGTGTTGACACGTGACAAGACGCTCCTCGGGGTGCGTCTTGCTTGGGCTTCTCTCAAGGAGGCCCTCAGTCAGACCCATTGTTGATATGTGGCAAGACGCTCCTCGGGGTGCGTCTTGCTTGGGCCTCTCTCCTGGAGGCGCTCAGTCAGACCGAGTGCTGACATGTGGCAAGACGCTCCTCGGGGCGCGTCTTGCTTGGGCTTCTCTCCTGGAGGCCCTCAGTCAGACCCATTGTTTACATGTGGCAAGACGCTCCTCGGGGCGCATCTTGCTTGGGCCTCTCTCCTGGAGTTCCTCTGTCAGCCCCAGTGTTGACATGTGTCAAGACGCTCCTCGGGGTGCGTCTTGCTTGGGCCTCTCTCCTGGAGGCGCTCAGTCAGACCGAGTGCTGACATGTGGCAAGACGCTCCTCGGGGCGCGTCTTGCTTGGGCTTCTCTCCTGGAGGCCCTCAGTCAGACCCATTGTTGACATGTGGCAAGACACTCCTCGGGACGCGTCTTGCTTGGGCTTCTCTCCTGGAGGCCCTCAGTCAGACTCATTGTTGACATGTGGCAAGACACTCCTCGGGACGCGTCTTGCTTGGGCCTCTCTCCTGGAGGCGCTCAGTCAGACCGAGTGCTGACATAAGGCAAGACGCTCCTCGGGGCGCGTCTTGCTGGGGCCTCTCTCCTGGAGGCGCTCAGTCATTCCCATTGTTGACATGTGGCAAGACGCTCCTCGGGGCGCGTCTTGCTTGGGCTTCTCTCCTGGAGGCCCTCAGTCAGACCCATTGTTGACATGTGGCAAGACGCTCCTCGGGGCGCGTCTTGCTTGGGCCTCTCTCCTGGAGGCGCTCAGTCAGACCGAGTGCTGACATAAGGCAAGACGCTCCTCGGGGCGCGTCTTGCTGGGGCCTCTCTCCTGGAGGCGCTCAGTCAGACCCATTGTTTACATGTGGCAAGATGCTCCTCGGGGCGCATCTTGCTTGGGCCTCTCTCCTGGAGTTCCTCTGTCAGCCCCAGTGTTGACATGTGTCAAGACGCTCCTCGGGGTGCGTCTTGCTTGGGCCTCTCTCCTGGAGGCGCTCAGTCAGACTGAGTGCTGACATGTGGCAAGACGCTCCTCGGGGCGCGTCTTGCTTGGGCTTCTCTCCTGGAGGCCCTCAGTCAGACCCATTGTTGACATGTGGCAAGACACTCCTCGGGACGCGTCTTGCTTGGGCTTCTCTCCTGGAGGCCCTCAGTCAGACTCATTGTTGACATGTGGCAAGACACTCCTCGGGACGCGTCTTGCTTGGGCCTCTCTCCTGGAGGCGCTCAGTCAGACCGAGTGCTGACATAAGGCAAGACGCTCCTCGGGGCGCGTCTTGCTGGGGCCTCTCTCCTGGAGGCGCTCTTTCAGACCCAGTGCTTACATGTGGCAAGACGCTCCTCGGGGCGCGTCTTGCTGGGGCTTCTCTCCTGGAGGCGTTCAGTCAGACCGAGTGCTGACATGGGGCAAGACACTCCTCGGGACGCGTCTTGCTTGGGCTTCTCTCCTGGAGGCCCTCAGTCAGACCCATTGTTGACATGTGGCAAGACACTCCTCGGGACGCGTCTTGCTTGGGCCTCTCTCCTGGAGGCGCTCAGTCAGACCGAGTGCTGACATAAGGCAAGACGCTCCTCGGGGCGCGTCTTGCTGGGGCCTCTCTCCTGGAGGCGCTCAGTCAGACCCAGTGCTTACATGTGGCAAGACGCTCCTTGGGGCGCGTATTGCTGGGGCATCTCTCCTGGAGGCGTTCAGTCAGACCGAGTGCTGACATGTGGCAAGACACTCCTCGGGACGCGTCTTGCTTGGGCTTCTCTCCTGGAGGCCCTCAGTCAGACTCATTGTTGACATGTGGCAAGACGCTCCTCGGGGCGCGTCTTGCTTGGGCCTCTCTCCTGGAGGCGCTCAGGCAGACCCAGTGGTGACATGTGGCAAGACGCTCCTCGGGGCGCGTCTTGCTTGGGCCTCTCTCCTGGAGACGCTCAGTCAGACCCAGTGTTGACACGTGACAAGACGCTCCTCGGGGCGCGTCTTGCTTGGACTTCTCTCATGGAGGCCCTCAGTCAGACCCATTGTTGATATGTGGCAAGACGCTCCTCGGGGCGCGTCTTGCTTGGGCCTCTCTCCTGGAGGCGCTCAGTCAGACCGAGTGCTGACATGTGGCAAGACGCTCCTCGGGGCGCGTCTTGCTTGGGCTTCTCTCATGGAGGCCCTCAGTCAGACCCATTGTTGATATGTGGCAAGACGCTCCTCGGGGCGAGTCTTGCTTGGGCCTCTCTCCTGGAGGTGCTCAGTCAGACCCAGTGTTGACATGGTGCAAGACGCTCCTCGGGGCGCGTCTTGCTTGGGCTTCTCTCTTGGAGGACCTCAGTCAGACCCATTGTTGACATGTGGCAAGACGCTCCTCGGGGCGCATCTTGCTTGGGCCTCTCTCCTGGAGGCCCTCTGTCAGCCCCAGTGTTGACATGTGTCAAGACGCTCCTCGGGGTGCGTCTTGCTTGGGCCTCTCTCCTGGAGTCGCTCAGTCAGACCGAGTGCTGACATGTGGCAAGATGCTCCTCGGGGCGCGTCTTGCTTGGGCTTCTCTCATGGAGGCCCTCAGTCAGACCCATTGTTGATATGTGGCAAGACGCTCCTCGGGGCGAGTCTTGCTTGGGCCTCTCTCCTGGAGGTGCTCAGTCAGACCCAGTGTTGACATGGTGCAAGACGCTCCTCGGGGCGCGTCTTGCTTGAGCTTCTCTCTTGGAGGCCCTCAGTCAGACCCATTGTTTACATGTGGCAAGACGCTCCTCGGGGCGCATCTTGCTTGGGCCTCTCTCCTGGAGGCCCTCTGTCAGCCCCAGTGTTGACATGTGTCAAGACGCTCCCCGGGGTGCGTCTTGCTTGGGCCTCTCTCCTGGAGTCGCTCAGTCAGACCGAGTGCTGACATGTGGCAAGACGCTCCTCGGGGCGCGTCTTGCTTGGGCTTCTCTCCTGGAGGCCCTCAGTCAGACCCATTGTTGACATGTGGCAAGACGCTCCGCGGGGCGCGTCTTGCTTGGGCCTCTCTCCTGGAGGTGCTCAGTCAGACCGAGTGCTGACATAAGGCAAGACGCTCCTCGGGGCGCGTCTTCCTGGGGCCTCTCTCCTGGAGGCGCTCAGTCAGACCCAGTGCTTACATGTGGCAAGACGCTCCTCGGGGCGTGTCTTGCTGGGGCTTCTCTCCTGGAGGCGTTCAGTCAGACCGAGTGCTGACATGTGGCAAGACGCTCCTCGGGGCGCGTCTTGCTTGGGCTTCTCTCCTGGAGGCGTTCAGTCAGACCGAGTGCTGACATGTGGTAAGACGCTCCTCGGGGTGCGTCTTGCTGGGGCTTCTCTCCTGGAGGCGCTCAGTCAGACCCAGTGCTTACATGTGGCAAGACGCTCCTCGGGGCGCGTCTTGCTTGGGCCTCTCTCCTGGAGGCGCTCAGTCAGACCCAGTGCTTACATGTGGCAAGACGCTCCTCGGGGCGCGTCTTGCTGGGGCTTCTCTCCTGGAGGCGCTCAGTCAGACCCAGTGCTTACATGTGGCAAGACGCTCCTCGGGGCGCGTCTTGCTGGGGCTTCTCTCCTGGAGGCGTTCAGTCAGACCGAGTGCTGACATGTGGCAAGACGCTCCTCGGGACGCGTCTTGCTTGGGCTTCTCTCCTGGAGGCCCTCAGTCAGACCCATTGTTGACATGTGGCAAGACGCTCCTCGGGGCGCGTCTTGCTTGGGCCTCTCTCCTGGAGGCGCTCAGTCAGACCCAGTGGTGACATGTGGCAAGACGCTCCTCGGGGTGCGTCTTGCTTGGGCCTCTCTCCTGGAGGCGCTCAGTCAGACCCATTGTTGACATGTGGCAAGACGCTCCTCGGGGCGCGTCTTGCTTGGGCTTCTCTCCTGGAGGCCCTCAGTCAGACCCATTGTTGACATGTGGCAAGACGCTCCTTGGGGCGCGTCTTGCTTGGGCCTCTCTCTTGGAGGCGCTCAGTCAGACCGAGTGCTGACATAAGGCAAGACGCTCCTTGGGGCGCGTCTTGCTGGGGCCTCTCTCCTGGAGGCGCTCAGTCAGACCCATTGTTTACATGTGGCAAGATGCTCCTCGGGGCGCATCTTGCTTGGGCCTCTCTCCTGGAGTTCCTCTGTCAGCCCCAGTGTTGACATGTGTCAAGACGCTCCTCGGGGTGCGTCTTGCTTGGGCCTCTCTCCTGGAGGCGCTCAGTCAGACCGAGTGCTGACATGTGGCAAGACGCTCCTCGGGGCGCGTCTTGCTTGGGCTTCTCTCCTGGAGGCCCTCAGTCAGACCCATTGTTGACATGTGGCAAGACACTCCTCGGGACGCGTCTTGCTTGGGCTTCTCTCCTGGAGGCCCTCAGTCAGACTCATTGTTGACATATGGCAAGACACTCCTCGGGACGCGTCTTGCTTTGGCCTCTCTCCTGGAGGCGCTCAGTCAGACCGAGTGCTGACATAAGGCAAGACGCTCCTCGGGGCGCGTCTTGCTGGGGCCTCTCTCCTGGAGGCGCTCAGTCAGACCCAGTGCTTACATGTGGCAAGACGCTCCTCGCGGCGCGTCTTTCTTGGGCCTCTCTCCTGGAGACGCTCAGTCAGACCCAGTGTTGACACGTGACAAGACGCTCCTCGGGGCGCGTCTTGCTTGGGCTTCTCTCATGGAGGCCCTCAGTCAGACCCATTGTTGATATGTGGCAAGACGCTCCTCGGGGCGAGTCTTGCTTGGGCCTCTCTCCTGGAGGTGCTCAGTCAGACCCAGTGTTGACATGGTGCAAGACGCTCCTCGGGGCGCATCTTGCTTGGGCTTCTCTCTTGGAGGCCCTCAGTCAGACCCATTGTTGACATGTGGCAAGACGCTCCTCGGGGCGCATCTTGCTTGGGCCTCTCTCCTGGAGGCCCTCTGTCAGCCCCAGTGTTGACATGTGTCAAGACGCTCCTCGGGGTGCGTCTTGCTTGGGCCTCTCTCCTGGAGTCGCTCAGTCAGACCGAGTGCTGACATGTGGCAAGATGCTCCTCGGGGCGCGTCTTGCTTGGGCTTCTCTCATGGAGGCCCTCAGTCAGACCCATTGTTGATATGTGGCAAGACGCTCCTCGGGGCGAGTCTTGCTTGGGCCTCTCTCCTGGAGGTGCTCAGTCAGACCCAGTGTTGACATGGTGCAAGACGCTCCTCGGGGCGCGTCTTGCTTGGGCTTCTCTCCTGGAGGCACTCAGTCAGACTCATTGTTGACATGTGGCAAGACGCTCCTCAGGGCGCATCTTGCTTGGGCCTCTCTCCTGGAGGCCCTCTGTCAGACCGAGTGCTGACATGTGGCAAGACGCTCCTCGGGGCGCGTCTTGCTTGGGCTTCTCTCCTGGAGGCCCTCAGTCAGACCCATTGTTGACATGTGGCAAGACGCTCCGCGGGGCGCGTCTTGCTTGGGCCTCTCTCCTGGAGGCGCTCAGTCAGACCGAGTGCTGACATAAGGCAAGACGCTCCTCGGGGCGTGTCTTGCTGGGGCCTCTCTCCTGGAGGCGCTCAGTCAGACCCAGTGCTTACATGTGGCAAGACGCTCCTCGGGGCGTGTCTTGCTGGGGCTTCTCTCCTGGAGGCGTTCAGTCAGACCCAGTGCTTACATGTGGCAAGACGCTCCTCGGGGCGCGTCTTGCTTGGGCCTCTCTCCTGGAGGCGCTCAGTCAGACCCAGTGCTTACATGTGGCAAGACGCTCCTCGGGGCGCGTCTTGCTGGGGCTTCTCTCCTGGAGGCGCTCAGTCAGAACCAGTGCTTACATGTGGCAAGACGCTCCTCGGGGCGCGTCTTGCTGGGGCTTCTCTCCTGGAGGCGTTCAGTCAGACCGAGTGCTGACATGTGGCAAGACGCTCCTCGGGACGCGTCTTGCTTGGGCTTCTCTCCTGGAGGCCCTCAGTCAGACCCATTGTTGACATGTGGCAAGACGCTCCTCGGGGCGCGTCTTGCTTGGGCCTCTCTCCTGGAGGCGCTCAGTCAGACCCAGTGGTGACATGTGGCAAGACGCTCCTCGGGGCGTGTCTTGCTTGGGCCTCTCTCCTGGAGGCGCTCAGTCAGACCCATTGTTGACATGTGGCAAGACGCTCCTCGGGGCACGTCTTGCTTGAGGCTTCTCTCCTGGAGGCCCTCAGTCAGACCCATTGTTGACATGTGGCAAGACGCTCCTCGGGGCGCGTCTTGCTTGGGCCTCTCTCCTGGAGGCGCTCAGTCAGACCGAGTGCTGACATAAGGCAAGACGCTCCTCGGGGCGCGTCTTGCTGGGGCCTCTCTCCTGGAGGCGCTCAGTCAGACCCAGTGCTTACATGTGGCAAGAAGCTCCTCGGGGCGCGTCTTGCTTGGGCCTCTCTCCTGGAGACTCTCAGTCAGACCCAGTGTTGACACGTGACAAGACGCTCCTCGGGGTGCGTCTTGCTTGGGCTTCTCTCAAGGAGGCCCTCAGTCAGACCCATTGTTGATATGTGGCAAGACGCTCCTCGGGGCGCGTCTTGCTTGGGCCTCTCTCCTGGAGGCGCTCAGTCAGACCGAGTGCTGACATGTGGCAAGACGCTCCTCGGGGCGCGTCTTGCTTGGGCTTCTCTCCTGGAGGCCCTCAGTCAGACCCATTGTTTACATGTGCTAAGACGCTCCTCGGGGCGCATCTTGCTTGGGCCTCTCTCCTGGAGTTCCTCTGTCAGCCCCAGTGTTGACATGTGTCAAGACGCTCCTCGGGGTGCGTCTTGCTTGGGCCTCTCTCCTGGAGTCGCTCAGTCAGACCGAGTGCTGACATGTGGCAAGATGCTCCTCGGGGCGCGTCTTGCTTGGGCTTCTCTCATGGAGGCCCTCAGTCAGACCCATTGTTGATATGTGGCAAGACGCTCCTCGGGGCGAGTCTTGCTTGGGCCTCTCTCCTGGAGGTGCTCAGTCAGACCCAGTGTTGACATGGTGCAAGACGCTCCTCGGGGCGCGTCTTGCTTGGGCTTCTCTCCTGGAGGCCCTCAGTCAGACTCATTGTTGACATGTGGCAAGACGCTCCTCGGGGCGCATCTTGCTTGGGCCTCTCTCCTGGAGGCCCTCTGTCAGACCGAGTGCTGACATCTGGCAAGACGCTCCTCGGGGCGCGTCTTGCTTGGGCTTCTCTCCTGGAGGCCCTCAGTCAGACCCATTGTTGACATGTGGCAAGACGCTCCGCGGGGCGCGTCTTGCTTGGGCCTCTCTCCTGGAGGCGCTCAGTCAGACCGAGTGCTGACATAAGGCAAGACGCTCCTCGGGGCGCGTCTTGCTGGGGCCTCTCTCCTGGAGGCGCTCAGTCAGACCCAGTGCTTACATGTGGCAAGACGCTCCTCGGGGCGTGTCTTGCTGGGGCCTCTCTCCTGGAGGCGCTCAGTCAGACCCAGTGCTTACATGTGGCAAGACGCTCCTCGGGGCGTGTCTTGCTGGGGCTTCTCTCCTGGAGGCGTTCAGTCAGACCCAGTGCTTACATGTGGCAAGACGCTCCTCGGGGCGCGTCTTGCTTGGGCCTCTCTCCTGGAGGCGCTCAGTCAGACCCAGTGCTTACATGTGGCAAGACGCTCCTCGGGGCGCGTCTTGCTGGGGCTTCTCTCCTGGAGGCGCTCAGTCAGAACCAGTGCTTACATGTGGCAAGACGCTCCTCGGGGCGCGTCTTGCTGGGGCTTCTCTCCTGGAGGCGTTCAGTCAGACCGAGTGCTGACATGTGGCAAGACGCTCCTCGGGACGCGTCTTGCTTGGGCTTCTCTCCTGGAGGCCCTCAGTCAGACCCATTGTTGACATGTGGCAAGACGCTCCTCGGGGCGCGTCTTGCTTGGGCCTCTCTCCTGGAGGCGCTCAGTCAGACCCAGTGGTGACATGTGGCAAGACGCTCCTCGGGGCGTGTCTTGCTTGGGCCTCTCTCCTGGAGGCGCTCAGTCAGACCCATTGTTGACATGTGGCAAGACGCTCCTCGGGGCACGTCTTGCTTGAGGCTTCTCTCCTGGAGGCCCTCAGTCAGACCCATTGTTGACATGTGGCAAGACGCTCCTCGGGGCGCGTCTTGCTTGGGCCTCTCTCCTGGAGGCGCTCAGTCAGACCGAGTGCTGACATAAGGCAAGACGCTCCTCGGGGCGCGTCTTGCTGGGGCCTCTCTCCTGGAGGCGCTCAGTCAGACCCAGTGCTTACATGTGGCAAGAAGCTCCTCGGGGCGCGTCTTGCTTGGGCCTCTCTCCTGGAGACTCTCAGTCAGACCCAGTGTTGACACGTGACAAGACGCTCCTCGGGGTGCGTCTTGCTTGGGCTTCTCTCAAGGAGGCCCTCAGTCAGACCCATTGTTGATATGTGGCAAGACGCTCCTCGGGGCGCGTCTTGCTTGGGCCTCTCTCCTGGAGGCGCTCAGTCAGACCGAGTGCTGACATGTGGCAAGACGCTCCTCGGGGCGCGTCTTGCTTGGGCTTCTCTCCTGGAGGCCCTCAGTCAGACCCATTGTTTACATGTGCTAAGACGCTCCTCGGGGCGCATCTTGCTTGGGCCTCTCTCCTGGAGTTCCTCTGTCAGCCCCAGTGTTGACATGTGTCAAGACGCTCCTCGGGGTGCGTCTTGCTTGGGCCTCTCTCCTGGAGTCGCTCAGTCAGACCGAGTGCTGACATGTGGCAAGATGCTCCTCGGGGCGCGTCTTGCTTGGGCTTCTCTCATGGAGGCCCTCAGTCAGACCCATTGTTGATATGTGGCAAGACGCTCCTCGGGGCGAGTCTTGCTTGGGCCTCTCTCCTGGAGGTGCTCAGTCAGACCCAGTGTTGACATGGTGCAAGACGCTCCTCGGGGCGCGTCTTGCTTGGGCTTCTCTCCTGGAGGCCCTCAGTCAGACTCATTGTTGACATGTGGCAAGACGCTCCTCGGGGCGCATCTTGCTTGGGCCTCTCTCCTGGAGGCCCTCTGTCAGACCGAGTGCTGACATCTGGCAAGACGCTCCTCGGGGCGCGTCTTGCTTGGGCTTCTCTCCTGGAGGCCCTCAGTCAGACCCATTGTTGACATGTGGCAAGACGCTCCGCGGGGCGCGTCTTGCTTGGGCCTCTCTCCTGGAGGCGCTCAGTCAGACCGAGTGCTGACATAAGGCAAGACGCTCCTCGGGGCGCGTCTTGCTGGGGCCTCTCTCCTGGAGGCGCTCAGTCAGACCCAGTGCTTACATGTGGCAAGACGCTCCTCGGGGCGTGTCTTGCTGGGGCTTCTCTCCTGGAGGCGTTCAGTCAGACCGAGTGCTGACATGTGGCAAGACGCTCCTCGGGGCGCGTCTTGCTTGGGCTTCTCTCCTGGAGGCGTTCAGTCAGACCGAGTGCTGACATGTGGTAAGTCGCTCCTCGGGGCGCGTCTTGCTGGGGCTTCTCTCCTGGAGGCGCTGAGTCAGACCCAGTGCTTACATGTGGCAAGACGCTCCTCGGGGCGCGTCTTGCTTGGGCCTCTCTCCTGGAGGCGCTCAGTCAGACCCAGTGCTTACATGTGGCAAGACGCTCCTCGGGGCGCGTCTTGCTGGGGCTTCTCTCCTGGAGGCGCTCAGTCAGACCCAGTGCTTACATGTGGCAAGACGCTCCTCGGGGCGCGTCTTGCTGGGGCTTCTCTCCTGGAGGCGTTCAGTCAGACCGAGTGCTGACATGTGGCAAGACGCTCCTCGGGACGCGTCTTGCTTGGGCTTCTCTCCTGGAGGCCCTCAGTCAGACCCATTGTTGACATGTGGCAAGACGCTCCTCGGGGCGCGTCTTGCTTGGGCCTCTCTCCTGGAGGCGCTCAGTCAGACCCAGTGGTGACATGTGGCAAGACGCTCCTCGGGGCGCGTCTTGCTTGGGCCTCTCTCCTGGAGGCGCTCAGTCAGACCCATTGTTGACATGTGGCAAGACGCTCCTCGGGGCACGTCTTGCTTGAGGCTTCTCTCCTGGAGGCCCTCAGTCAGACCCATTGTTGACATGTGGCAAGACGCTCCTCGGGGCGCGTCTTGCTTGGGCCTCTCTCCTGGAGGCGCTCAGTCAGACCGAGTGCTGACATAAGGCAAGACGCTCCTCGGGGCGCGTCTTGCTGGGGCCTCTCTCCTGGAGGCGCTCAGTCAGACCCAGTGCTTACATGTGGCAAGAAGCTCCTCGGGGCGCGTCTTGCTTGGGCCTCTCTCCTGGAGACTCTCAGTCAGACCCAGTGTTGACACGTGACAAGACGCTCCTCGGGGTGCGTCTTGCTTGGGCTTCTCTCAAGGAGGCCCTCAGTCAGACCCATTGTTGATATGTGGCAAGACGCTCCTCGGGGCGCGTCTTGCTTGGGCTTCTCTCCTGGAGGCCCTCAGTCAGACCCATTGTTTACATGTGGCAAGACGCTCCTCGGGGCGCATCTTGCTTGGGCCTCTCTCCTGGAGTTCCTCTGTCAGCCCCAGTGTTGACATGTGTCAAGACGCTCCTCGGGGTGCGTCTTGCTTGGGCCTCTCTCCTGGAGTCGCTCAGTCAGACCGAGTGCTGACATGTGGCAAGATGCTCCTCGGGGCGCGTCTTGCTTGGGCTTCTCTCATGGAGGCCCTCAGTCAGACCCATTGTTGATATGTGGCAAGACGCTCCTCGGGGCGAGTCTTGCTTGGGCCTCTCTCCTGGAGGTGCTCAGTCAGATCCAGTGTTGACATGGTGCAAGACGCTCCTCGGGGCGCGTCTTGCTTGGGCTTCTCTCCTGGAGGCCCTCAGTCAGACTCATTGTTGACATGTGGCAAGACGCTCCTCGGGGCGCATCTTGCTTGGGCCTCTCTCCTGGAGGCCCTCTGTCAGACCGAGTGCTGACATGTGGCAAGACGCTCCTCGGGGCGCGTCTTGCTTGGGCTTCTCTCCTGGAGGCCCTCAGTCAGACCCATTGTTGACATGTGGCAAGACGCTCCGCGGGGCGCGTCTTGCTTGGGCCTCTCTCCTGGAGGCGCTCAGTCAGACCGAGTGCTGACATAAGGCAAGACGCTCCTCGGGGCGCGTCTTGCTGGGGCCTCTCTCCTGGAGGCGCTCAGTCAGACCCAGTGCTTACATGTGGCAAGACGCTCCTCGGGGCGTGTCTTGCTGGGGCTTCTCTCCTGGAGGCGTTCAGTCAGACCGAGTGCTGACATGTGGCAAGACGCTCCTCGGGGCGCGTCTTGCTTGGGCTTCTCTCCTGGAGGCGTTCAGTCAGACCGAGTGCTGACATGTGGTAAGACGCTCCTCGGGGCGCGTCTTGCTGGGGCTTCTCTCCTGGAGGCGCTGAGTCAGACCCAGTGCTTACATGTGGCAAGACGCTCCTCGGGGCGCGTCTTGCTTGGGCCTCTCTCCTGGAGGCGCTCAGTCAGACCCAGTGCTTACATGTGGCAAGACGCTCCTCGGGGCGCGTCTTGCTGGGGCTTCTCTCCTGGAGGCGCTCAGTCAGACCCAGTGCTTACATGTGGCAAGACGCTCCTCGGGGCGCGTCTTGCTGGGGCTTCTCTCCTGGAGGCGTTCAGTCAGACCGAGTGCTGACATGTGGCAAGACGCTCCTCGGGACGCGTCTTGCTTGGGCTTCTCTCCTGGAGGCCCTCAGTCAGACCCATTGTTGACATGTGGCAAGACGCTCCTCGGGGCGCGTCTTGCTTGGGCCTCTCTCCTGGAGGCGCTCAGTCAGACCCAGTGGTGACATGTGGCAAGACGCTCCTCGGGGCGCGTCTTGCTTGGGCCTCTCTCCTGGAGGCGCTCAGTCAGACCCATTGTTGACATGTGGCAAGACGCTCCTCGGGGCACGTCTTGCTTGAGGCTTCTCTCCTGGAGGCCCTCAGTCAGACCCATTGTTGACATGTGGCAAGACGCTCCTCGGGGCGCGTCTTGCTTGGGCCTCTCTCCTGGAGGCGCTCAGTCAGACCGAGTGCTGACATAAGGCAAGACGCTCCTCGGGGCGCGTCTTGCTGGGGCCTCTCTCCTGGAGACTCTCAGTCAGACCCAGTGTTGACACGTGACAAGACGCTCCTCGGGGTGCGTCTTGCTTGGGCTTCTCTCAAGGAGGCCCTCAGTCAGACCCATTGTTGATATGTGGCAAGACGCTCCTCGGGGTGCGTCTTGCTTGGGCCTCTCTCCTGGAGGCGCTCAGTCAGACCGAGTGCTGACATGTGGCAAGACGCTCCTCGGGGCGCGTCTTGCTTGGGCTTCTCTCCTGGAGGCCCTCAGTCAGACCCATTGTTTACATGTGGCAAGACGCTCCTCGGGGCGCATCTTGCTTGGGCCTCTCTCCTGGAGTTCCTCTGTCAGCCCCAGTGTTGACATGTGTCAAGACGCTCCTCGGGGTGCGTCTTGCTTGGGCCTCTCTCCTGGAGGCGCTCAGTCAGACCGAGTGCTGACATGTGGCAAGACGCTCCTCGGGGCGCGTCTTGCTTGGGCTTCTCTCCTGGAGGCCCTCAGTCAGACCCATTGTTGACATGTGGCAAGACACTCCTCGGGACGCGTCTTGCTTGGGCTTCTCTCCTGGAGGCCCTCAGTCAGACTCATTGTTGACATGTGGCAAGACACTCCTCGGGACGCGTCTTGCTTGGGCCTCTCTCCTGGAGGCGCTCAGTCAGACCGAGTGCTGACATAAGGCAAGACGCTCCTCGGGGCGCGTCTTGCTGGGGCCTCTCTCCTGGAGGCGCTCAGTCAGACCCAGTGCTTACATGTGGCAAGACGCTCCTTGGGGCGCGTATTGCTGGGGCATCTCTCCTGGAGGCGTTCAGTCAGACCGAGTGCTGACATGTGGCAAGACACTCCTCGGGACGCGTCTTGCTTGGGCTTCTCTCCTGGAGGCCCTCAGTCAGACTCATTGTTGACATGTGGCAAGACGCTCCTCGGGGCGCGTCTTGCTTGGGCCTCTCTCCTGGAGGCCCTCAGTCAGACCCAGTGCTTACATGTGGCAAGACGCTCCTTGGGGCGCGTATTGCTGGGGCATCTCTCCTGGAGGCGTTCAGTCAGACCGAGTGCTGACATGTGGCAAGACACTCCTCGGGACGCGTCTTGCTTGGGCTTCTCTCCTGGAGGCCCTCAGTCAGACTCATTGTTGACATGTGGCAAGACGCTCCTCGGGGCGCGTCTTGCTTGGGCCTCTCTCCTGGAGGCGCTCAGTCAGACCCAGTGGTGACATGTGGCAAGACGCTCCTCGGGGCGCGTCTTGCTTGGGCCTCTCTCCTGGAGACGCTCAGTCAGACCCAGTGTTGACACGTGACAGGACGCTCCTCGGGGCGCGTCTTGCTTGGACTTCTCTCATGGAGGCCCTCAGTCAGACCCATTGTTGATATGTGGCAAGACGCTCCTCGGGGCGCGTCTTGCTTGGGCCTCTTTCCTGGAGGCGCTCAGTCAGACCGAGTGCTGACATGTGGCAAGACGCTCCTCGGGGCGCGTCTTGCTTGGGCTTCTCTCATGGAGGCCCTCAGTCAGACCCATTGTTGATATGTGGCAAGACGCTCCTCGGGGCGAGTCTTGCTTGGGCCTCTCTCCTGGAGGTGCTCAGTCAGACCCAGTGTTGACATGGTGCAAGACGCTCCTCGGGGCGCGTCTTGCTTGGGCTTCTCTCTTGGAGGCCCTCAGTAAGACCCATTGTTGACATGTGGCAAGACGCTCCTCGGGGCGCATCTTGCTTGGGCCTCTCTCCTGGAGGCCCTCTGTCAGCCCCAGTGTTGACATGTGTCAAGACGCTCCTCGGGGTGCGTCTTGCTTGGGCCTCTCTCCTGGAGTCGCTCAGTCAGACCGAGTGCTGACATGTGGCAAGATGCTCCTCGGGGCGCGTCTTGCTTGGGCTTCTCTCATGGAGGCCCTCAGTCAGACCCATTGTTGATATGTGGCAAGACGCTCCTCGGGGCGAGTCTTGCTTGGGCCTCTCTCCTGGAGGTGCTCAGTCAGACCCAGTGTTGACATGGTGCAAGACGCTCCTCGGGGCGCGTCTTGCTTGAGCTTCTCTCTTGGAGGCCCTCAGTCAGACCCATTGTTTACATGTGGCAAGACGCTCCTCGGGGCGCATCTTGCTTGGGCCTCTCTCCTGGAGGCCCTCTGTCAGCCCCAGTGTTGACATGTGTCAAGACGCTCCCCGGGGTGCGTCTTGCTTGGGCCTCTCTCCTGGAGTCGCTCAGTCAGACCGAGTGCTGACATGTGGCAAGACGCTCCTCGGGGCGCGTCTTGCTTGGGCTTCTCTCCTGGAGGCCCTCAGTCAGACCCATTGTTGACATGTGGCAAGACGCTCCGCGGGGCGCGTCTTGCTTGGGCCTCTCTCCTGGAGGCGCTCAGTCAGACCGAGTGCTGACATAAGGCAAGACGCTCCTCGGGGCGCGTCTTCCTGGGGCCTCTCTCCTGGAGGCGCTCAGTCAGACCCAGTGCTTACATGTGGCAAGACGCTCCTCGGGGCGTGTCTTGCTGGGGCTTCTCTCCTGGAGGCGTTCAGTCAGACCGAGTGCTGACATGTGGCAAGACGCTCCTCGGGGCGCGTCTTGCTTGGGCTTCTCTCCTGGAGGCGTTCAGTCAGACCGAGTGCTGACATGTGGTAAGACGCTCCTCGGGGTGCGTCTTGCTGGGGCTTCTCTCCTGGAGGCGCTCAGTCAGACCCAGTGCTTACATGTGGCAAGACGCTCCTCGGGGCGCGTCTTGCTTGGGCCTCTCTCCTGGAGGCGCTCAGTCAGACCCAGTGCTTACATGTGGCAAGACGCTCCTCGGGGCGCGTCTTGCTGGGGCTTCTCTCCTGGAGGCGCTCAGTCAGACCCAGTGCTTACATGTGGCAAGACGCTCCTCGGGGCGCGTCTTGCTGGGGCTTCTCTCCTGGAGGCGTTCAGTCAGACCGAGTGCTGACATGTGGCAAGACGCTCCTCGGGACGCGTCTTGCTTGGGCTTCTCTCCTGGAGGCCCTCAGTCAGACCCATTGTTGACATGTGGCAAGACGCTCCTCGGGGCGCGTCTTGCTTGGGCCTCTCTCCTGGAGGCGCTCAGTCAGACCCAGTGGTGACATGTGGCAAGACGCTCCTCGGGGCGCGTCTTGCTTGGGCCTCTCTCCTGGAGGCGCTCAGTCAGACCCATTGTTGACATGTGGCAAGACGCTCCTCGGGGCGCGTCTTGCTTGGGCTTCTCTCCTGGAGGCCCTCAGTCAGACCCATTGTTGACATGTGGCAAGACGCTCCTCGGGGCGCGTCTTGCTTGGGCCTCTCTCCTGGAGGCGCTCAGTCAGACCGAGTGCTGACATAAGGCAAGACGCTCCTCGGGGCGCGTCTTGCTGGGGCCTCTCTCCTGGAGGCGCTCAGTCAGACCCAGTGCTTACATGTGGCAAGACGCTCCTCGGGGCGCGTCTTGCTTGGGCCTCTCTCCTGGAGGCGCTCAGTCAGACCCAGTGCTTACATGTGGCAAGACGCTCCTCGGGGCGCGTCTTGCTTGGGCCTCTCTCCTGGAGGCGCTCAGTCAGACCCAGTGCTTACATGTGGCAAGACGCTCCTTGGGGCGCGTATTGCTGGGGCATCTCTCCTGGAGGCGTTCAGTCAGACCGAGTGCTGACATGTGGCAAGACACTCCTCGGGACGCGTCTTGCTTGGGCTTCTCTCCTGGAGGCCCTCAGTCAGACTCATTGTTGACATGTGGCAAGACGCTCCTCGGGGCGCGTCTTGCTTGGGCCTCTCTCCTGGAGGCCCTCAGTCAGACCCAGTGCTTACATGTGGCAAGACGCTCCTTGGGGCGCGTATTGCTGGGGCATCTCTCCTGGAGGCGTTCAGTCAGACCGAGTGCTGACATGTGGCAAGACACTCCTCGGGACGCGTCTTGCTTGGGCTTCTCTCCTGGAGGCCCTCAGTCAGACTCATTGTTGACATGTGGCAAGACGCTCCTCGGGGCGCGTCTTGCTTGGGCCTCTCTCCTGGAGGCGCTCAGTCAGACCCAGTGGTGACATGTGGCAAGACGCTCCTCGGGGCGCGTCTTGCTTGGGCCTCTCTCCTGGAGACGCTCAGTCAGACCCAGTGTTGACAAGTGACAGGACGCTCCTCGGGGCGCGTCTTGCTTGGACTTCTCTCATGGAGGCCCTCAGTCAGACCCATTGTTGATATGTGGCAAGACGCTCCTCGGGGCGCGTCTTGCTTGGGCCTCTTTCCTGGAGGCGCTCAGTCAGACCGAGTGCTGACATGTGGCAAGACGCTCCTCGGGGCGCGTCTTGCTTGGGCTTCTCTCATGGAGGCCCTCAGTCAGACCCATTGTTGATATGTGGCAAGACGCTCCTCGGGGCGAGTCTTGCTTGGGCCTCTCTCCTGGAGGTGCTCAGTCAGACCCAGTGTTGACATGGTGCAAGACGCTCCTCGGGGCGCGTCTTGCTTGGGCTTCTCTCTTGGAGGCCCTCAGTAAGACCCATTGTTGACATGTGGCAAGACGCTCCTCGGGGCGCATCTTGCTTGGGCCTCTCTCCTGGAGGCCCTCTGTCAGCCCCAGTGTTGACATGTGTCAAGACGCTCCTCGGGGTGCGTCTTGCTTGGGCCTCTCTCCTGGAGTCGCTCAGTCAGACCGAGTGCTGACATGTGGCAAGATGCTCCTCGGGGCGCGTCTTGCTTGGGCTTCTCTCATGGAGGCCCTCAGTCAGACCCATTGTTGATATGTGGCAAGACGCTCCTCGGGGCGAGTCTTGCTTGGGCCTCTCTCCTGGAGGTGCTCAGTCAGACCCAGTGTTGACATGGTGCAAGACGCTCCTCGGGGCGCGTCTTGCTTGAGCTTCTCTCTTGGAGGCCCTCAGTCAGACCCATTGTTTACATGTGGCAAGACGCTCCTCGGGGCGCATCTTGCTTGGGCCTCTCTCCTGGAGGCCCTCTGTCAGCCCCAGTGTTGACATGTGTCAAGACGCTCCCCGGGGTGCGTCTTGCTTGGGCCTCTCTCCTGGAGTCGCTCAGTCAGACCGAGTGCTGACATGTGGCAAGACGCTCCTCGGGGCGCGTCTTGCTTGGGCTTCTCTCCTGGAGGCCCTCAGTCAGACCCATTGTTGACATGTGGCAAGACGCTCCGCGGGGCGCGTCTTGCTTGGGCCTCTCTCCTGGAGGCGCTCAGTCAGACCGAGTGCTGACATAAGGCAAGACGCTCCTCGGGGCGCGTCTTCCTGGGGCCTCTCTCCTGGAGGCGCTCAGTCAGACCCAGTGCTTACATGTGGCAAGACGCTCCTCGGGGCGTGTCTTGCTGGGGCTTCTCTCCTGGAGGCGTTCAGTCAGACCGAGTGCTGACATGTGGCAAGACGCTCCTCGGGGCGCGTCTTGCTTGGGCTTCTCTCCTGGAGGCGTTCAGTCAGACCGAGTGCTGACATGTGGTAAGACGCTCCTCGGGGTGCGTCTTGCTGGGGCTTCTCTCCTGGAGGCGCTCAGTCAGACCCAGTGCTTACATGTGGCAAGACGCTCCTCGGGGCGCGTCTTGCTTGGGCCTCTCTCCTGGAGGCGCTCAGTCAGACCCAGTGCTTACATGTGGCAAGACGCTCCTCGGGGCGCGTCTTGCTGGGGCTTCTCTCCTGGAGGCGCTCAGTCAGACCCAGTGCTTACATGTGGCAAGACGCTCCTCGGGGCGCGTCTTGCTGGGGCTTCTCTCCTGGAGGCGTTCAGTCAGACCGAGTGCTGACATGTGGCAAGACGCTCCTCGGGACGCGTCTTGCTTGGGCTTCTCTCCTGGAGGCCCTCAGTCAGACCCATTGTTGACATGTGGCAAGACGCTCCTCGGGGCGCGTCTTGCTTGGGCCTCTCTCCTGGAGGCGCTCAGTCAGACCCAGTGGTGACATGTGGCAAGACGCTCCTCGGGGCGCGTCTTGCTTGGGCCTCTCTCCTGGAGGCGCTCAGTCAGACCCATTGTTGACATGTGGCAAGACGCTCCTCGGGGCGCGTCTTGCTTGGGCTTCTCTCCTGGAGGCCCTCAGTCAGACCCATTGTTGACATGTGGCAAGACGCTCCTCGGGGCGCGTCTTGCTTGGGCCTCTCTCCTGGAGGCGCTCAGTCAGACCGAGTGCTGACATAAGGCAAGACGCTCCTCGGGGCGCGTCTTGCTGGGGCCTCTCTCCTGGAGGCGCTCAGTCAGACCCAGTGCTTACATGTGGCAAGACGCTCCTCGGGGCGCGTCTTGCTTGGGCCTCTCTCCTGGAGGCGCTCAGTCAGACCCAGTGCTTACATGTGGCAAGACGCTCCTCGGGGCGCGTCTTGCTGGGGCTTCTCTCCTGGAGGCGCTCAGTCAGACCGAGTGCTGACATGTGGCAAGACGCTCCTCGGGACGCGTCTTGCTTGGGCTTCTCTCCTGGAGGCCCTCAGTCAGACGCATTGTTGACATGTGGCAAGACGCTCCTCGGGGCGCGTCTTGCTTGGGCCTCTCTCCTGGAGGCGCTCAGTCAGACCCAGTGGTGACATGTGGCAAGACGCTCCTCGGGGCGCGTCTTGCTTGGGCCTCTCTCCTGGAGGCGCTCAGTCAGACCCATTGTTGACATGTGGCAAGACGCTCCTCGGGGCGCGTCTTGCTTGGGCTTCTCTCCTGGAGGCCCTCAGTCAGACCCATTGTTGACATGTGGCAAGACGCTCCTCGGGGCGCGTCTTGCTTGGGCCTCTCTCCTGGAGGCGCTCAGTCAGACCGAGTGCTGACATAAGGCAAGACGCTCCTCGGGGCGCGTCTTGCTGGGGCCTCTCTCCTGGAGGCGCTCAGTCAGACCCAGTGCTTACATGTGGCAAGACGCTCCTCGGGGCGCGTCTTGCTTGGGCCTCTCTCCTGGAGACGCTCAGTCAGACCCAGTGTTGACACGTGACAAGACGCTCCTCGGGGCGCGTCTTGCTTGGGCTTCTCTCATGGAGGCCCTCAGTGAGACCCATTGTTGATATGTGGCAAGACGCTCCTCGGGGCGCGTCTTGCTTGGGCCTCTCTCCTGGAGGCGCTCAGTCAGACCGAGTGCTGACATGTGGCAAGACGCTCCTCGGGGCGCGTCTTGCTTGGGCTTCTCTCCTGGAGGACCTCAGTCAGACCCATTGTTTACATGTGGCAAGACGCTCCTCGGGGCGCATCTTGCTTGGGCCTCTCTCCAGGAGTTCCTCTGTCAGCCCCAGTGTTGACATGTGTCAAGACGCTCCTCGGGGTGCGTCTTGCTTGGGCCTCTCTCCTGGAGTCGCTCAGTCAGACCGAGTGCTGACATGTGGCAAGATGCTCCTCGGGGCGCGTCTTGCTTGGGCTTCTCTCCTGGAGGACCTCAGTCAGACCCATTGTTTACATGTGGCAAGACGCTCCTCGGGGCGCATCTTGCTTGGGCCTCTCTCCTGGAGTTCCTCTGTCAGCCCCAGTGTTGACATGTGTCAAGACGCTCCTCGGGGTGCGTCTTGCTTGGGCCTCTCTCCTGGAGTCGCTCAGTCAGACCGAGTGCTGACATGTGGCAAGACGCTCCTCGGGGCGCGTCTTGCTTGGGCCTCTCTCCTGGAGGCGCTCAGTCAGACCGAGTGCTGACATAAGGCAAGACGCTCCTCGGTGCGCGTCTTGCTGGGGCCTCTCTCCTGGAGGCGCTCAGTCAGACCCAGTGCTTACATGTGGCAAGACGCTCCTCGGGGTGTGTCTTGCTGGGGCTTCTCTCCTGGAGGCGTTCAGTCAGACCGAGTGCTGACATGTGGCAAGGAGCTCCTCGGGGCGCGTCTTGCTTGGGCTTCTCTCCTGGAGGCGTTCAGTCAGACCGAGTGCTGACATGTGGTAAGACGCTCCTCGGGGCGCGTCTTGCTGGGGCTTCTCTCCTGGAGGCGCTCAGTCAGACCCAGTGGTGACATGTGACAAGACGCTCCTCGGGGCGCGTCTTGCTTGGGCTTCTCTCATGGAGGCCCTCAGTCAGTTCCATTGTTGATATGTGGCAAGACGCTCCTCGGGGCGCGTCTTGCTTGGGCCTCTCTCCTGGAGGAGCTCAGTCAGACCGAGTGCTGACATGTGGCAAGACGCTCCTCGGGGCGCGTCTTGCTGGGGCTTCTCTCCTGGAGGCGTTCAGTCAGACCGAGTGCTGACATGTGGCAAGACGCTCCTCGGGGCGCGTCTTGCTTGGGCTTCTCTCCTGGAGACCCTCAGTCAGACTCATTGTTGACATGTGGCAAGATGCTCCTCGGGGCGCGTCTTGATTGGGGCCTCTCTCCTGGAGGCGCACAGTCAGACAGAGTGCTGACATGTGGCCAGACGCTCCTCGGGGCGCGTCTTGCTGGGGCCTCTCTCCTGGAGGCGCTCAGTCAGACCGAGTGCTGACATGTGGCAAGACGCTCCTCGGGGCGCGTCTTGCTTGGGCTTCTCTCCTGGAGGCCCTCAGTCAGACCCATTGTTTACATGTGGCAAGACGCTCCTCGGGGCGCATCTTGTTTGGGCCTCTCTCCTGGAGGCACTCTGTCAGCCCCAGTGTTGACATGAGTCAAGACGCTCCTCGGGGCACGTCTTGCTTAGGCTTCTCTCATGGAGGCCCTCAGTCAGACCCATTGTTGATATGTGGCAAGACGCTCCTCGGGGCGCGTCTTGCTTGGGCCTCTCTCCTGGAGGCGCTCAGTCAGACCGAGTGCTGACATGTGGCAAGACGCTCCTCGGGGCGCGTCTTGCTTGGGCTTCTCTCCTGGAGGACCTCAGTCAGACCCATTGTTGACATGTGGCAAGACGCTCCTCGGGGCGCATCTTGCTTTGGCCTCTCTCCTGGAGTTCCTCTGTCAGCCCCAGTGTTGACATGTGTCAAGACGCTCCTCGGGTTGCGTCTTGCTTGGGCCTCTCTCCTGGAGTCGCTCAGTCAGACCGAGTGCTGACATGTGGCAAGATGCTCCTCGGGGCGCGTCTTGCTTGGGCTTCTCTCCTGGAGGACCTCAGTCAGACCCATTGTTTACATGTGGCAAGACGCTCCTCGGGGCGCATCTTGCTTGGGCCTCTCTCCTGGAGTTCCTCTGTCAGCCCCAGTGTTGACATGTGTCAAGACGCTCCTCGGGGTGCGTCTTGCTTGGGCCTCTCTCCTGGAGTCGCTCAGTCAGACCGAGTGCTGACATGTGGCAAGACGCTCCTCGGGGCGCGTCTTGCTTGGGCCTCTCTCCTGGAGACGCTCAGTCAGACCCAGTGTTGACACGTGGCAAGACGCTCCTCGGGGCGCGTCTTACTTGGGCCTCTCTCCTGGAGGCGCTCAGTCAGACCCAGTGGTGACATGTGGCAAGACGCTCCTCGGGGCGCGTCTTGCTTGGGCTTCTCTCATGGAGGCCCTCAGTCAGACCCATTGCTGATATGTGGCAAGACGCTCCTCGGGGCGCGTCTTGCTTGGGCCTTTCTCCTGGAGGCGCTCAGTCAGACCGAGTGCTGACATGTGGCAAGACGCTCCTCGGGGCGCGTCTTGCTTGGGCTTCTCTCCTGGAGGCCCTCATTCAGACCCATTGTTTACATGTGGCAAGACGCTCCTTTGGGCGCATCTTGCTTGGGCTTCTCTCCTGGAGGCCCTCAGTCAGACCCATTGTTGACATGTGGCAAGACGCTCCTCGGGGCGCGTCTTGCTGGGGCTTCTCTCCTGGAGGCGTTCAGTCAGACCGAGTGCTGACATGTGGCAAGACGCTCCTCGGGGCGCGTCTTGCTTGGGCTTCTCTCCTGGAGACCCTCAGTCAGACTCATTGTTGACATGTGGCAAGATGTTCCTCGGGGCGCGTCTTGATTGGGGCCTCTCTCCTGGAGGCGCACAGTCAGACAGAGTGCTGACATGTGGCCAGACGCTCCTCGGGGCGCGTCTTGCTGGGGCCTCTCTCCTGGAGGCGCTCAGTCAGACCGAGTGCTGACATGTGGCAAGACGCTCCTCGGGGCGCGTCTTGCTTGGGCTTCTCTCCTGGAGGCCCTCAGTCAGACCCATTGTTTACATGTGGCAAGACGCTCCTCGGGGCGCATCTTGTTTTGGTCTCTCTCCTGGAGGCACTCTGTCAGCCCCAGTGTTGACATGAGTCAAGACGCTCCTCGGGGCACGTCTTGCTTAGGCTTCTCTCATGGAGGCCCTCAGTCAGACCCATTGTTGATATGTGGCAAGACGCTCCTCGGGGCGCGTCTTGCTTGGGCCTCTCTCCTGGAGGCGCTCAGTCAGACCGAGTGCTGACATGTGGCAAGACGCTCCTCGGGGCGCGTCTTGCTTGGGCTTCTCTCCTGGAGGACCTCAGTCAGACCCATTGTTGACATGTGGCAAGACGCTCCTCGGGGCGCATCTTGCTTTGGCCTCTCTCCTGGAGTTCCTCTGTCAGCCCCAGTGTTGACATGTGTCAAGACGCTCCTCGGGGTGCGTCTTGCTTGGGCCTCTCTCCTGGAGTCGCTCAGTCAGACCGAGTGCTGACATGTGGCAAGATGCTCCTCGGGGCGCGTCTTGCTTGGGCTTCTCTCCTGGAGGACCTCAGTCAGACCCATTGTTTACATGTGGCAAGACGCTCCTCGGGGCGCATCTTGCTTGGGCCTCTCTCCTGGAGTTCCTCTGTCAGCCCCAGTGTTGACATGTGTCAAGACGCTCCTCGGGGTGCGTCTTGCTTGGGCCTCTCTCCTGGAGTCGCTCAGTCAGACCGAGTGCTGACATGTGGCAAGACGCTCCTCGGGGCGCGTCTTGCTTGGGCCTCTCTCCTGGAGACGCTCAGTCAGACCCAGTGTTGACACGTGGCAAGACGCTCCTCGGGGCGCGTCTTACTTGGGCCTCTCTCCTGGAGGCGCTCAGTCAGACCCAGTGGTGACATGTGGCAAGACGCTCCTCGGGGCGCGTCTTGCTTGGGCTTCTCTCATGGAGGCCCTCAGTCAGACCCATTGCTGATATGTGGCAAGACGCTCCTCGGGGCGCGTCTTGCTTGGGCCTTTCTCCTGGAGGCGCTCAGTCAGACCGAGTGCTGACATGTGGCAAGACGCTCCTCGGGGCGCGTCTTGCTTGGGCTTCTCTCCTGGAGGCCCTCAGTCAGACCCATTGTTTACATGTGGCAAGACGCTCCTTTGGGTGCATCTTGCTTGGGCTTCTCTCCTGGAGGCCCTCAGTCAGACCCATTTTTGACATGTGGCAAAACGCTCCTCGGGGCGCGTCTTGCTTGGGCCTCTCTCCTGGAGGCGCTCAGTCAGACCGAGTGCTGACATAAGGCAAGACGCTCCTCGGGGCGCGTCTTGCTGGGGCTTCTCTCCTAGAGGCGTTCAGTCAGACCGAGTGCTGACATGTGGCAAGACGCTCCTCGGGGCGCGTCTTGCTTGGGCTTCTCTCCTGGAGGCCCTCAGTCAGACTCATTGTTGACATGTGGCAAGATGCTCCTCGGGGCGCGTCTTGCTTGGGGCCTCTCTCCTGGAGGCGCACAGTCAGACAGAGTGCTGACATGTGGCCAGACGCTCCTCGGTGCGCGTCTTGCTGGGGCCTCTCTCCTGGAGGCGCTCTGTCAGACCGAGTGCTGACATGTGGCAAGACGCTCCTCGGGGCGCGTCTTGCTTGGGCTTCTCTCCTGGAGGCCCTCAGTCAGACCCATTGTTTACATGTGGCAAGACGCTCCTCGGGGCGCATCTTGCTTGGGCCTCTCTCCTGGAGGCCCTCTGTCAGCCCCAGTGTTGACATGTGTCAAGACGCTCCTCGGGGCGAGTCTTGCTTGGGCCTCTCTCCTGGAGGTGCTCAGTCAGACCCAGTGTTGACATGTTGCAAGACGCTCCTCGGGGCGCATCTTGCTTGGGCTTCTCTCTTGGAGGCCCTCAGTCAGACCCATTGTTGACATGTGGCAAGACGCTCCTCGGGGCGCGTCTTGCTTGGGCTTCTTTCCTGGAGGCCCTCAGTCAGACCCATTGTTGACATGTGGCAAGACGCTCCTCGGGGCGCGTCTTGCTTGGGCCTCTCTCCTGGAGGCGCTCAGTCAGACCGAGTGCTGACATAAGGCAAGACGCTCCTCGGTGCGCGTCTTGCTGGGGCCTCTCTCCTGGAGGCGCTCAGTCAGACCCAGTGCTTACATGTGGCAAGACGCTCCTCGGGGTGTGTCTTGCTGGGGCTTCTCTCCTGGAGGCGTTCAGTCAGACCGAGTGCTGACATGTGGCAAGGAGCTCCTCGGGGCGCGTCTTGCTTGGGCTTCTCTCCTGGAGGCGTTCAGTCAGACCGAGTGCTGACATGTGGTAAGACGCTCCTCGGGGCGCGTCTTGCTGGGGCTTCTCTCCTGGAGGCGCTCAGTCAGACCCAGTGGTGACATGTGACAAGACGCTCCTCGGGGCGCGTCTTGCTTGGGCTTCTCTCATGGAGGCCCTCAGTCAGATCCATTGTTGATATGTGGCAAGACGCTCCTCGGGGCGCGTCTTGCTTGGGCCTCTCTCCTGGAGGAGCTCAGTCAGACCGAGTGCTGACATGTGGCAAGACGCTCCTCGGGGCGCGTCTTGCTGGGGCTTCTCTCCTGGAGGCGTTCAGTCAGACCGAGTGCTGACATGTGGCAAGACGCTCCTCGGGGCGCGTCTTGCCTGGGCTTCTCTCCTGGAGACCCTCAGTCAGACTCATTGTTGACATGTGGCAAGATGCTCCTCGGGGCGCGTCTTGATTGGGGCTTCTCTCCTGGAGGCGCACAGTCAGACAGAGTGCTGACATGTGGCCAGACGCTCCTCGGGGCGCGTCTTGCTTGGGCCTCTCTCCTGGAGGCGCTCAGTCAGACCGAGTGCTGACATGTGGCAAGACGCTCCTCGGGGCGCGTCTTGCTTGGGCTTCTCTCCTGGAGGCCCTCAGTCAGACCCATTGTTTACATGTGGCAAGACGCTCCTCGGGGCGCATCTTGCTTGGGCCTCTCTCCTGGAGGCCCTCTGTCAGCCCCAGTGTTGACATGAGTCAAGACGCTCCTCGGGGCATGTCTTGCTTGGGCTTCTCTCATGGAGGCCCTCAGTCAGATCCATTGTTGATATGTGGCAAGACGCTCCTCGGGGCGCGTCTTGCTTTGTCCTCTCTCCTGGAGGAGCTCAGTCAGACCGAGTGCTGACATGTGGCAAGACGCTCCTCGGGGCGCGTCTTGCTGGGGCTTCTCTCCTGGAGGCGTTCAGTCAGACCGAGTGCTGACATGTGGCAAGACGCTCCTCGGGGCGCGTCTTGCTTGGGCTTCTCTCCTGGAGGCCCTCAGTCAGACCCATTGTTGACATGTGGCAAGACGCTCCTCGGGGCGCGTCTTGCTTGGGTCTCTCTCCTGGAGGCGCTCAGTCAGACCGAGTGCTGACATAAGGCAAGACGCTCCTCGGGGCGCGTCTTGCTGGGGCCTCTCTCCTGGAGGCGCTCAGTCAGACCCAGTGCTTACATGTGGCAAGACGCTCCTCGGGGTGTGTCTTGCTGGGGCTTCTCTCCTGGAGGCGTTCAGTCAGACCGAGTGCTGACATGTGGCAAGGAGCTCCTCAGGGCGCGTCTTGCTTGGGCTTCTCTCCTGGAGGCGTTCAGTCAGACCGAGTGCTGACATGTGGTAAGACGCTCCTCGGGGCGCGTCTTGCTGGGGTTTCTCTCCTGGAGGCGCTCAGTCAGACCCAGTGCTTACATGTGGCAAGACGCTCCTCGGGGCGCGTCTTGCTTGTGCCTCTCTCCTGGAGGCGCTCAGTCAGACCCAGTGGTGACATGTGGCAAGACGCTCCTCGGGACGCGTCTTGCTTGGGGCCTCTCTCCTGGAGGCGCACAGTCAGACAGAGTGCTGACATGTGGCCAGACGCTCCTCGGGGCGCGTCTTGCTGGGGCTTCTCTCCTGGAGGCGCTCAGTCAGACCCAGTGTTGACATGTGACAAGACGCTCCTCGGGGCGCGTCTTGCTGGGGCTTCTCTCCTGGAGGCGTTCAGTCAGACCGAGTGCTGACATGTGGCAAGACGCTCCTCGGGGCGCGTCTTGCTTGGGCTTCTCTCCTGGAGGTGCACAGACAGACAGAGTGCTGACATGTGGCAAGACGCTCCTCGGGGCGCGTCTTGCTTGGGCTTCTCTCCTGGAGGCCCTAAGTTCAGACCCATTGTTGACATGTGGCAAGACGCTCCTAGGGGCGCGTCTTGCTTGGGCCTCTCTCCTGGAGGCGCACAGACAGACAGAGTGCTGACATGTGGCAAGACGCTCCTCGGGGCGCGTCTTGCTTGGGCTTCTCTCCTGGAGGCCCTAAGTTCAGACCCATTGTTGACATGTGGCAAGACGCTCCTCGGGGCGCGTCTTGCTTGGGCCTCTCTCCTGGAGGCGCTCAGTCAGACCAAGTGCTGACATGCAGCAAGACGCTCCTCAGGGCGCGTCTTGCTTGGGCTTCTCTCCTGGAGGCCCTCTCAGACCCATTGTTGACATGTGGCAAGATGCTCCTCGGGGCGCGTCTTGCTTGGGCTTCTCTCATGGAGGCCCTCAGTCAGACCCATTGTTGATATGTGGCAAGACGCTCCTCGGGGCGAGTCTTGCTTGGGCCTCTCTCCTGGAGGTGCTCAGTCAGACCCAGTGTTGACATGGTGCAAGACGCTCCTCGGGGCGCGTCTTGCTTGGGCTTCTCTCTTGGAGGCCCTCAGTCAGACCCATTGTTTACATGTGGCAAGACGCTCCTCGGGGCGCATCTTGCTTGGGCCTCTCTCCTGGAGGCCCTCTGTCAGCCCCAGTGTTGACATGTGTCAAGACGCTCCCCGGGGTGCGTCTTGCTTGGGCCTCTCTCCTGGAGTCGCTCAGTCAGACCGAGTGCTGACATGTGGCAAGACGCTCCTCGGGGCGCGTCTTGCTGGGGCTTCTCTCCTGGAGGCCCTCAGTCAGACCCATTGTTGACATGTGGCAAGACGCTCCGCGGGGCGCGTCTTGCTTGGGCCTCTCTCCTGGAGGCGCTCAGTCAGACCGAGTGCTGACATGTGGCAAGACGCTCCTCGGGGCGCGTCTTGCCTGGGCTTCTCTCCTGGAGACCCTCAGTCAGACTCATTGTTGACATGTGGCAAGATGCTCCTCGGGGCGCGTCTTGATTGGGGCTTCTCTCCTGGAGGCGCACAGTCAGACAGAGTGCTGACATGTGGCCAGACGCTCCTCGGGGCGCGTCTTGCTTGGGCCTCTCTCCTGGAGGCGCTCAGTCAGACCGAGTGCTGACATGTGGCAAGACGCTCCTCGGGGCGCGTCTTGCTTGGGCTTCTCTCCTGGAGGCCCTCAGTCAGACCCATTGTTTACATGTGGCAAGACGCTCCTCGGGGCGCATCTTGCTTGGGCCTCTCTCCTGGAGGCCCTCTGTCAGCCCCAGTGTTGACATGAGTCAAGACGCTCCTCGGGGCATGTCTTGCTTGGGCTTCTCTCATGGAGGCCCTCAGTCAGATCCATTGTTGATATGTGGCAAGACGCTCCTCGGGGCGCGTCTTGCTTTGTCCTCTCTCCTGGAGGAGCTCAGTCAGACCGAGTGCTGACATGTGGCAAGACGCTCCTCGGGGCGCGTCTTGCTGGGGCTTCTCTCCTGGAGGCGTTCAGTCAGACCGAGTGCTGACATGTGGCAAGACGCTCCTCGGGGCGCGTCTTGCTTGGGCTTCTCTCCTGGAGGCCCTCAGTCAGACCCATTGTTGACATGTGGCAAGACGCTCCTCGGGGCGCGTCTTGCTTGGGTCTCTCTCCTGGAGGCGCTCAGTCAGACCGAGTGCTGACATAAGGCAAGACGCTCCTCGGGGCGCGTCTTGCTGGGGCCTCTCTCCTGGAGGCGCTCAGTCAGACCCAGTGCTTACATGTGGCAAGACGCTCCTCGGGGTGTGTCTTGCTGGGGCTTCTCTCCTGGAGGCGTTCAGTCAGACCGAGTGCTGACATGTGGCAAGGAGCTCCTCAGGGCGCGTCTTGCTTGGGCTTCTCTCCTGGAGGCGTTCAGTCAGACCGAGTGCTGACATGTGGTAAGACGCTCCTCGGGGCGCGTCTTGCTGGGGTTTCTCTCCTGGAGGCGCTCAGTCAGACCCAGTGCTTACATGTGGCAAGACGCTCCTCGGGGCGCGTCTTGCTTGTGCCTCTCTCCTGGAGGCGCTCAGTCAGACCCAGTGGTGACATGTGGCAAGACGCTCCTCGGGACGCGTCTTGCTTGGGGCCTCTCTCCTGGAGGCGCACAGTCAGACAGAGTGCTGACATGTGGCCAGACGCTCCTCGGGGCGCGTCTTGCTGGGGCTTCTCTCCTGGAGGCGCTCAGTCAGACCCAGTGTTGACATGTGACAAGACGCTCCTCGGGGCGCGTCTTGCTGGGGCTTCTCTCCTGGAGGCGTTCAGTCAGACCGAGTGCTGACATGTGGCAAGACGCTCCTCGGGGCGCGTCTTGCTTGGGCTTCTCTCCTGGAGGTGCACAGACAGACAGAGTGCTGACATGTGGCAAGACGCTCCTCGGGGCGCGTCTTGCTTGGGCTTCTCTCCTGGAGGCCCTAAGTTCAGACCCATTGTTGACATGTGGCAAGACGCTCCTAGGGGCGCGTCTTGCTTGGGCCTCTCTCCTGGAGGCGCACAGACAGACAGAGTGCTGACATGTGGCAAGACGCTCCTCGGGGCGCGTCTTGCTTGGGCTTCTCTCCTGGAGGCCCTAAGTTCAGACCCATTGTTGACATGTGGCAAGACGCTCCTCGGGGCGCGTCTTGCTTGGGCCTCTCTCCTGGAGGCGCTCAGTCAGACCAAGTGCTGACATGCAGCAAGACGCTCCTCAGGGCGCGTCTTGCTTGGGCTTCTCTCCTGGAGGCCCTCTCAGACCCATTGTTGACATGTGGCAAGATGCTCCTCGGGGCGCGTCTTGCTTGGGCTTCTCTCATGGAGGCCCTCAGTCAGACCCATTGTTGATATGTGGCAAGACGCTCCTCGGGGCGAGTCTTGCTTGGGCCTCTCTCCTGGAGGTGCTCAGTCAGACCCAGTGTTGACATGGTGCAAGACGCTCCTCGGGGCGCGTCTTGCTTGGGCTTCTCTCTTGGAGGCCCTCAGTCAGACCCATTGTTTACATGTGGCAAGACGCTCCTCGGGGCGCATCTTGCTTGGGCCTCTCTCCTGGAGGCCCTCTGTCAGCCCCAGTGTTGACATGTGTCAAGACGCTCCCCGGGGTGCGTCTTGCTTGGGCCTCTCTCCTGGAGTCGCTCAGTCAGACCGAGTGCTGACATGTGGCAAGACGCTCCTCGGGGCGCGTCTTGCTTGGGCTTCTCTCCTGGAGGCCCTCAGTCAGACCCATTGTTGACATGTGGCAAGACGCTCCGCGGGGCGCGTCTTGCTTGGGCCTCTCTCCTGGAGGCGCTCAGTCAGACCGAGTGCTGACATAAGGCAAGACGCTCCTCGGGGCGCGTCTTGCTGGGGCCTCTCTCCTGGAGGCGCTCAGTCAGACCCAGTGCTTACATGTGGCAAGACGCTCCTCGGGGCGTGTCTTGCTGGGGCTTCTCTCCTGGAGGCGTTCAGTCAGACCGAGTGCTGACATGTGGCAAGACGCTCCTCGGGGCGCGTCTTGCTTGGGCTTCTCTCCTGGAGGCGTTCAGTCAGACCGAGTGCTGACATGTGGTAAGACGCTCCTCGGGGTGCGTCTTGCTGGGGCTTCTCTCCTGGAGGCGCTCAGTCAGACCCAGTGCTTACATGTGGCAAGACGCTCCTCGGGGCGCGTCTTGCTTGGGCCTCCCTCCTGGAGGTGCTCAGTCAGACCCAGTGCTGACATGTGGCAAGATGCTCCTCGGGGCGCGTCTTGCTTGGGCCTCTCTCCTGGAGACGCTCAGTCAGACCCAGTGTTGACACGTGGCAAGACGCTCCTCGGGGCGCGTCTTGCTTGGGCCTCTCTCCTGGAGGCGCTCAGTCAGACCCAGTGGTGACATGTGGCAAGACGCTCCTTTGGGCGCATCTTGCTTGGGCTTCTCTCCTGGAGGCCCTCAGTCAGACCCATTGTTGACATGTGGCAAGACGCTCCTCGGGGCGCGTCTTGCTTGGGCCTCTCTCCTGGAGGCGCTCAGTCAGACCGAGTGCTGACATAAGGCAAGACGCTCCTCGGGGCGCGTCTTGCTGGGGCCTCTCTCCTGGAGGCGCTCAGTCAGACCCAGTGCTTACATGTGGCAAGACGCTCCTCGGGGCGCGTCTTGCTGGGGCTTCTCTTCTGGAGGCGTTCAGTCAGACCGAGTGCTGACATGTGGCAAGACGCTCCTAGGGACGCGTCTTGCTTGGGCCTCTCTCCTGGAGGCGCTCAGTCAGACCCAGTGGTGACATGTGGCAAGACGCTCCTCGGGGCGCGTCTTGCTTGGGCCTCTCTCCTGGAGGCGCTCAGTCAGACCGAGTGCTGACATAAGGCAAGACGCTCCTCGGGGCGCGTCTTGCTGGGGCCTCTCTCCTGGAGGCGCTCAGTCAGACCCAGTGCTTACATGTGGCAAGACGCTCCTCGGGGCGCGTCTTGCTTGGGCCTCTCTCCTGGAGACGCTCAGTCAGACCCAGTGTTGACACGTGACAAGACGCTCCTCGGGGCGCATCTTGCTTGGGCTTCTCTCATGGAGGCCCTAAGTCAGACCCATTGTTGATATGTGGCAAGACGCTCCTCGGGGCGCGTCTTGCTTGGGCCTCTCTCCTGGAGGCGCTCAGTCAGACCGAGTGCTGACATGTGGCAAGACGCTCCTCGGGGCGCGTCTTGCTTGGGCTTCTCTCCTGGAGGCCCTCAGTCAGACCCATTGTTTACATGTGGCAAGACGCTCCTCGGGGCGCATCTTGCTTGGGCCTCTCTCCTGGAGTTCCTCTGTCAGCCCCAGTGTTGACATGTGTCAAGACTCTCCTCGGGGTGAGTCTTGCTTGGGCCTCTCTCCTGGAGGCGCTCAGTCAGACCGAGTGCTGACATGTGGCAAGACGCTCCTCGGGGCGCGTCTTGCTTGGGCTTCTCTCCTGGAGGCCCTCAGTCAGACCCATTGTTGACATGTGGCAAGACACTCCTCGGGACGCGTCTTGCTTGGGCTTCTCTCCTGGAGGCCCTCAGTCAGACTCATTGTTGACATGTGGCAAGACACTCCTCGGGACGCGTCTTGCTTGGGCCTCTCTCCTGGAGGCGCTCAGTCAGACCGAGTGCTGACATGTGGCAAGACGCTCCTCGGGGCGCGTCTTGCTTGGGCTTCTCTCCTGGAGGCCCTCAGTCAGACCCATTGTTTACATGTGGCAAGACGCTCCTCGGGGCGCATCTTGCTTTGGCCTCTCTCCTGGAGTTCCTCTGTCAGCCCCAGTGTTGACATGTGTCAAGACGCTCCTCGGGGTGCGTCTTGCTTGGGCCTCTCTCCTGGAGGCGCTCAGTCAGACCGAGTGCTGACATGTGGCAAGACGCTCCTCGGGGCGCGTCTTGCTTGGGCTTCTCTCCTGGAGGCCCTCAGTCAGACCCATTGTTGACATGTGGCAAGACACTCCTCGGGACGCGTCTTGCTTGGGCTTCTCTCCTGGAGGCCCTCAGTCAGACTCATTGTTGACATGTGGCAAGACACTCCTTGGGACGCGTCTTGCTTGGGCCTCTCTCCTGGAGGCGCTCAGTCAGACCGAGTGCTGACATAAGGCAAGACGCTCCTCGGGGCGCGTCTTGCTGGGGCCTCTCTCCTGGAGGCGCTCAGTCAGACCCAGTGCTTACATGTGGCAAGACGCGTCTTGCTGGGGCTTCTCTCCTGGAGGCGTTCAGTCAGACCGAGTGCTGACATGTGGCAAGACACTCCTCGGGACGCGTCTTTCTTGGGCTTCTCTCCTGGAGGCCCTCAGTCAGACCCATTGTTTACATGTGGCAAGACGCTCCTCGGGGCGCATCTTGCTTGGGCCTCTCTCCTGGAGGCCCTCTGTCAGCCCCAGTGTTGACATGTGTCAAGACGCTCCCCGGGGTGCGTCTTGCTTGGGCCTCTCTCCTGGAGTCGCTCAGTCAGACCGAGTGCTGACATGTGGCAAGACGCTCCTCGGGGCGCGTCTTGCTTGGGCTTCTCTCCTGGAGGCCCTCAGTCAGACCCATTGTTGACATGTGGCAAGACGCTCCGCGGGGCGCGTCTTGCTTGGGCCTCTCTCCTGGAGGCGCTCAGTCAGACCGAGTGCTGACATAAGGCAAGACGCTCCTCGGGGCGCGTCTTGCTGGGGCCTCTCTCCTGGAGGCGCTCAGTCAGACCCAGTGCTTACATGTGGCAAGACGCTCCTCGGGGCGTGTCTTGCTGGGGCTTCTCTCCTGGAGGCGTTCAGTCAGACCGAGTGCTGACATGTGGCAAGACGCTCCTCGGGGCGCGTCTTGCTTGGGCTTCTGTCCTGGAGGCGTTCAGTCAGACCGAGTGCTGACATGTGGTAAGACGCTCCTCGGGGTGCGTCTTGCTGGGGCTTCTCTCCTGGAGGCGCTCAGTCAGACCCAGTGCTTACATGTGGCAAGACGCTCCTCGGGGCGCGTCTTGCTTGGGCCTCCCTCCTGGAGGTGCTCAGTCAGACCCAGTGCTGACATGTGGCAAGATGCTCCTCGGGGCGCGTCTTGCTTGGGCCTCTCTCCTGGAGGCGCTCAGTCAGACCCAGTGGTGACATGTGGCAAGACGCTCCTTTGGGCGCATCTTGCTTGGGCTTCTCTCCTGGAGGCCCTCAGTCAGACCCATTGTTGACATGTGGCAAGACGCTCCTCGGGGCGCGTCTTGCTTGGGCCTCTCTCCTGGAGGCGCTCAGTCAGACCGAGTGCTGACATAAGGCAAGACGCTCCTCGGGGCGCGTCTTGCTGGGGCCTCTCTCCTGGAGGCGCTCAGTCAGACCCAGTGCTTACATGTGGCAAGACGCTCCTCGGGGCGCGTCTTGCTGGGGCTTCTCTTCTGGAGGCGTTCAGTCAGACCGAGTGCTGACATGTGGCAAGACGCTCCTAGGGACGCGTCTTGCTTGGGCCTCTCTCCTGGAGGCGCTCAGTCAGACCCAGTGGTGACATGTGGCAAGACGCTCCTCGGGGCGCGTCTTGCTTGGGCCTCTCTCCTGGAGGCGTTCAGTCAGACCCAGTGGTGACATGTGACAAGACGCTCCCCGGGGCGCGTCTTGCTTGGGCTTCTCTCATGGAGGCCCTCAGTCAGATCCATTGTTGATATGTGGCAAGACGCTCCTCGGGGCGCGTCTTGCTTGGGCCTCTCTCCTGGAGGAGCTCAGTCAGACCGAGTGCTGACATGTGGCAAGACGCTCCTCGGGGCGTGTCTTGCTGGGGCTTCTCTCCTAGAGGCGTTCAGTCAGACCGAGTGCTGACATGTGGCAAGACGCTCCTCGGGGCGCGTCTTGCTGGGGCTTCTCTCCTAGAGGCGCTCAGTCAGAGCCAGTGGTGACATGTGGCAACACGCTCCTCGGGGCGCGTATTGCTTGGGCCTCTCTCCTGGAGGCCCTCTGTCAGACCCATTGTTGACATGTGGCAAGACGCTCCTCGGGGCGCGTCTTGCTTGGGCCTCTCTCCTGGAGGCCCTCAATCAGACCCAGTGTTGACACGTGGTAAGACGCTCCTCGGGGCGTGTCTTGCTTGGGCCTCTCTCCTGGAGGCGCTCAGTCAGACTGAGTAATGACATGTGGCATGACGCTCCTCGGGGCCCGTCTTGCTTGGGCCTCTCTCCTGGAGGCCCTCTGTCAGCCCCATTGTTGATATTTTGCAAGACGCTCCTCGGGGCGCGTCTTGCTGGGGCTTCTCTCCTAGAGGCATTCAGTCAGACCGAGTGCCGACATGTGGCAAGACGCTTCTCGGGACGCGTCTTGCTTGGGCTTCTCTCCTCGAGGCCCTCAGTCAGACTCATTGTTGACATGTGGCAAGACGCTCCTCGGGGCGCGTTTTGCTTGGGCCTCTCTCCTGGTGGCCCTCAGTTAGACCCATTGTTGACATGTGGCAAGACGCTCCTCGGGGCGCGTCTTGCTTGGGCCTCTCTCCTGGAGGCGCTCAGTCAGACCGAGTGCTGACATAAGGCAAGACGCTCCTCGGGGCGCGTCTTGCTGGGGCCTCTCTCCTGGAGGCGCTCAGTCAGACCCAGTGCTTACATGTGGCAAGACGCTCCTCGGGGCGCGTCTTCCTTGGGCCTCTCTCCTGGAGACGCTCAGTCAGACCCAGTGTTGACACGTGACAAGACGCTCCTCGGGGCGCATCTTGCTTGGGCTTCTCTCATGGAGGCCCTCAGTCAGACCCATTGTTGATATGTGGCAAGACGCTCCTCGGGGCGCGTCTTGCTTGGGCCTCTCTCCTGGAGGCGCTCAGTCAGACCGAGTGCTGACATGTGGCAAGACGCTCCTCGGGGCGCGTCTTGCTTGGGCTTCTCTCCTGGAGGCCCTCAGTCAGACCCATTGTTTACATGTGGCAAGACGCTCCTCGGGGCGCATCTTGCTTGGGCCTCTCTCCTGGAGTTCCTCTGTCAGCCCCAGTGTTGACATGTGTCAAGACTCTCCTCGGGGTGCGTCTTGCTTGGGCCTCTCTCCTGGAGGCGCTCAGTCAGACCGAGTGCTGACATGTGGCAAGACG